>NW_006800371.1:225892-361804 GCF_000485575.1 Poecilia formosa
GTGTGTGTGTGTGTGTGTGTGTGTGTGTGTGTGTGTGTATGTGCGTGTGCGTGCGTGTGTGTGTGTGTGTGTGTGTGTGGGGGGGTGTGTGTGTGTAAAACCCTTAGACCAACACACGTGCAAGCACAGCCTGAGACATTTATGCCTCCTCTCCCCAACAACCCGCAGCCTGCGTTGAGTTGCAACACAATCGCAAACACACACACAAGAAGGGCACAAACACACGAGCGAGCGAGCGGCATGGAGCGCCCGAGATCACATTCATGGAGACGCACGCTCCCCCTTCTTCCATGATTAGTCTAAATATGCCAGTGATCACAGAACGGCAGGAAGACCCACTCCACACCGAGCTACAGAGACGGATATGCGCACACAAACCTCCCTCCTCTCACTCTGCTCCACGCACACACAAAAGAAAAAAGAAAAAAAATCACACACTTTTCATTTGCTGTCTCCCAAGCTGGCAAGTTGCCAAGCTTCACATAAATTTGGTGCAGTGCCTTTCACAGCCCTTCTGCAGGTACAGTAACGCAAACACTGGAGAAACCGAGCATTCAGTGGATCCAGCGCTTTTTGGTAGCAAATCACACAGGCGAGGAGGAAAAACATTAGAGGATGTTGTGTGTCCCCTAATCAAGGCGAAGAAGCAGACGCCTCGTACTGTAAACTCAAATTACCACCTCACGGTTGTACGCCTCCGCCCACCAGTCAAGCTGCAGTTCATATTCATGTTTCCATTTTTGCCCATTAATGTGAGTTGTTGTTGTTTTTTTTTTTCCCCTCCATCCAAGCTCAAGGTCTAAGGGTTTGTGTTTTTGCTGCGGAGACTTTGGATTTGAGCCGAAATCATATATAAGTAAGTGAGATTTTGAGTGAAATAGATGGTTTCTTACCTGCAGCAGACAGCGGTCACAGCAACCTAAGAGGGTAATTACAAAAGAACGGTGAAGCTAACCGCTGCTACATGCAGAGACCGTTGAACAGTGGATTTTACACCAGAATATTCTTGGGGACTCAGAGAGAGCTTGAAAGTTGTACAACTTCGTTTAGCTTGGTTCACCCTCTTCCCATCTAAATCATAGATATCTGAAATAGGACCCTCTAAGTTAAAGCCATTCTATTCATTCTAGAAGGTTAAAAAATATGTTTGTTGTAAATGTTATCATGAATACATAAAACCTTTAAAGCAGCTTTTTTGCATCGCTTTGCTTCCTCAGCTTCAACTCACACTGAGAACAGCTCATTTGAATCCTTCTTCCTGCAGTGACAGCATCCACACTGATGGGTGTTGTCACCATTTACTGGAAGAACTTGGCTTTGGTGTGTTTACTGGTTGAGAAATCACTGATTTCTTTTACATTTCGGACTCATCAGTCACTGGTGAGGGTCGATCTCCAGCTGATTGCCTCTCCGCTTGACAACATATTAGTAATATGCTTATGCTGACTCAACTTTAACACCAGTTTTAAGGCAGCTTTTGAAGTTTAAGGACTTCAGATTGATTAAAATTCAAAGACTGATGTTTTTAAAGTTACAATTTCGACAAGTTGTTGTCATCAAATCCCAGAAAAAACACCAGAATGACCAGTTTGTTTTTTGGAGCATAAAATCTATGGAGCATAGGGTAAAGCAGCGCTACCCTATCCCCCCACCTGTTGCTTCATCCTGCCAGTCAGCTGGCTGAAAGAAAGCTCCTACACTTTTACCTTACTTACAAGAAAGTTTAATTTAGCCACTTGGAACTGTTTTTTTTTTTCTGGTTGCAAAACTAAGTTCATTTATTTATGAAGATGATGCTGCTTTGAAAGTACAGATGGAACGTTTTATGCAGAGATTGTGGTAAGTTGGAGACTCCTTAACGTCTCCAAAGCCTGTCTTCATCCACCTGCTACCATAGCTAAGTTGATGGCAGTGGAACTTGTCAAGTATTCACCAAGCCTCTTAGAAATTTTATGTTTCACAAATGATGCTAGTGACCACACGGCATCTTTCTTGTTTGAAATAATTGAAATATTTTCTAATACGTCTTATGAAACCTTTGCTATATTTTCCGCAACACAGCCCCCATTGTCTTGCTAAGAAGACAAAAAAAAGCTCTGAGAATGTGCTCCTTCGCTGTTGCTGTCTGCCACCAGCTGAACAAAGCAGAAGCAGCGAGCTGAGCCTTCGACGTGGAAACAAAAGCTCTGCTCTTGCTGCGCGGGAGTTGAGATTGTTTAAAAAGTCACACGATATGCCACCATGTGCTTTTAGAAACAAACCTTTGGCTCCGACACGTCTGAGAAAGTCTATCTTCTTCAAAAACACGAGCAATTGTACGCTAATTCAGAAGCAAGGGAGAAAATCACACAATGAATCAGCACTTCAAAAACGGCTTGCTCCATGGGAGGGGTAGAAATCAAACCTTCAAACTGGAAGACATCTAAATTCAGGTATCAGTTAAAAACAACACGTAAAAACATTTGGATTTCAATTTGGATCGGCAGAACCTAAATATAAATACTCGGTCAACGAATGCAGCCAATGCCTTTAAGGTACATAAGGAAGCAATTTCCTTTTTTTGCAACTTTTTGCAGTTTTTACTAGACGTTTTTTTTTTTTTAGCCTGGAGAAACTGCAAAACAATCTTCCGATCCGACGTCATTTCGGAGGAAAAGTCATTGATGACAAACAGCGTCACGCAAAAAAACGTGCAAAAATCCCAACGGTGTTGCTGTGTTGAGTGGCAACGCGCAAGTATGCAGCTGCGCATGTATGAACGCATGTATGCACGCATTTACACACAACCTTGACCAGCAGCTTTTATTATGCGACCCAGAAAAGATCATTTACACACATGCTTCCACACCCTTTAACACCCCCACCGGCCCCTCGATTCTCTTCACCCACCTACCCACACCTCCCTCTGTCCTCTCTCCCACCCCCTTCTTCTGCTCCAGCACGAGAACCTGAACACACACACAGACACACACACACACACACGAACACAGCCACATGAGGAGAAATAGGGTGGTTTGCCTCCGTTATCTCCTCTCTACTACACACACACGCCATCTCTCTTTCTCTCTCTCTCTCTCACACACACACACACACACATAGAACCATGCCCCCTTCTGTCTTTCTACCCCTTGCTTAACTTACTCCCACTTCTCTCACTCTATTTCTCCTCCCCCTCCCTCAACAGCCTTCAGCCAATGGTGTCTCAGAGAAGCTGTTGTCATGGTGACGGGGCTCCTGTCTGTGCTCTGTCCCTCAGGCATCCCAGATCCAGAGAACGCCGTGGTGTTTTCATGAGACCGGAGGAGAGGAGAGAACAGGGCTGAGGAGAGACGCGTGTCAGAGACGCAGCAGACAGAGGAGATGGAGACGGGGAAGATTTAAAACATTTCTTCCAGTTTAGCCAGCTTTTGTCCGGCTTTGTCTTTCAAAACCTTTGTATTCAGTGTGCTTACTCATATGCGCGCGCGCGCGCGTGTGTGTGTGTGCTTGTGTAGGTGCGTGTCACATGGCCTTGCAGAGACCCAGGCATCTCACACCCCTATTCCTGGCACCTCCACCCAATCTCTGACCTTTCCTGGACTCCAGCAGGCACACTCACACAAGCTTGACCCGGTACACAATCATAGCTCTTCATGTCCCTGCACAGACAAACACACACATTGGCTTAAGATCATATAACCAGCCCAAAACGCTTGCACCTGGTGTGACCTAAAATAAAGTCCTCGGGTGGCCAAAGAGGCACAGCGACGGTCTCGGCAGTAACCACTGTGCCACTCTCACATTCAACATGTGTCCACAGTGTGGAGCCCAGATCACCAAATGACCCACTGTGGACCAGATCTGGACGAAAGCACAGATGAGCTCCAATGTCTAAGCAGGGAGAGCATAGAAATTTATATCTAGATTGAAACGAGTTTAGCTGTTAAAACAGGGTTGTTGTATATTTTTTATTTTTTTTTTTACTTACTAAGATTTACTAAAAAACTATTTAGATTCCAGTTTCCTGCTGAAGTAAAGCATCTCCACAGCATGACCACCACCGTGTTTCAAGATGGGGACGGTGTGTTCAGGAATGTAAACTGAATCTTAGTCCCAATTTAGCCAAAGCGTCATCTTGGATGTGTAGCAAACCGCAAATGAGATTTCTTAATGTTTTTGTTGTTGTTGTTGTTGTTGTTTAGAAGTGGGGCTTGATTCTAGTCACTCTTCTTTCAAGGTCAGATTTGTGGAGAAGACAAAAAAAAGTTCAGAAATCAACAGACTGCTTAGTCTAAATGAGGATTAAATGGATTTAGGTAAAGACTGAAGGGGTTTGAAGTGGCAGAGCAAAGGAGCGAGGTAACCCTGAGCCCGCAGAGAACAACCAGATGTTTGGAAACATGCAACAAGGAGTCAAAAGCTCATGCATAAGAGGAAAGAAAAAAAAGAAGAAAAGCAATGATTCAACAAAGCGTCACAGCAGCAACTGATAAGTGAGCTTTCAATAGCAGAATATCCAAGCGGTTTATGGAAATTACTCACATTGTTTGGCAAAGGATGTTGTAACTATTTAATCGTGTTTGTTTTTCGGAGAACGTTTGTTTTGTATTGTTGCTCTTTGTTTATTCTATGTGTAAAAAAAATTGAGTTCAGCTTTATTAGCTGGCAGGATTTTGCCGTCTGCTCAACTGGAAGGTTAAATTCTGTATTTTCAAAGATCACCAAGGATATATCAATATTTACCTTGCACCCAGCAACAATTTACTTTATTTCATTTCATTTTTTTATTTTTCTATATGGTGTTTTGCAAAAAAAATAAATAAATAAAAAAAAATAATAATTGCAGCATGAATAGAGGCGCGTAGAAAAAAATAACAGCTATTCATATTCGATAACAGTGAGATGCTCCATGCGATCACTGTATTCCTGTAGGTGTCATTATTACGGCTTTCCATCAGATAGCACAATATCATTTTGGGGTCTCGCCAATTCCTAATCTTGACCTCTGCAATATAAACTCAGGAAACGCCCACGTCAACATTCAAGGCGCTGACCAGCTCTCTGAGCCGTCGCCGACATCTAATAAATCCCACAAATTCCTGATCTTCATCAGCGGAGACAAAGCATCCACACACTTGACTTTCTCTTCTCTTTCACAGGACAATCCAGCACATTAATTGCAAGGTAAACAACTGAAGAGGAGCGTCACCCCATTTCCCTCCACGCCCTCCGACCCAGAAGCCCCTTCCTTCCCCTCCCTCCGTTCCCTCCTGCTCTTCCCTCTCTTTTTTTTTTTTTTTTTTTTTTTGTTGTTCTGAGGCAGGCTCGGTTTAAGCTCCCTTTAGAATCAGAATCTGGACAAGCACCAGTCGGAAGCTAATCCGGCTCGCCGACCGGACCCCTCCTCTGAAACAGCCCAGCGGGGGGTGGACTGATGAAAGGCAGGCTGATATGAGGGACATGAAAGGCATTGTCGAGGCACACAGAGCCGCAGACGCAGCTTGCCTCAGACCCCCGTGCTGCGTGCAGCACTGTACAAGAAGCCATTTAAGACATTAAAACGGCACCGAGTCGTCAGAGAGCCGCTTCCATATGCCACGGCTGGCGCGTTTTGTCTGCTGCCACTTGACGCGCAGGTTAAGACACTTAATGTCTGAACTGTGAACACTTTGTGTTCCAACAACTGCTTAACTAGCATCCTGCTTGATCAAAGCGGATACCCTTGACTGGGGACATTACATCGCTCTCTGCGTCTCTGCGTCTCTCGGTCGGTGAGGTGTGGCAACAAAATTAGCTCCAGTTGGAGGAAAGAGTAAACTTTTTGTCTCGAGCTGTCCAAACATCATAAATTAATTGAAAATAGCTGCCTGGAGTGCATTAGTGGAGCTGTTAGGAAACATATGGCTTGTTGCAGTGGACGCATTGACTGGATCGGTGAGTGTTTTAAGGCCCGTTCACATTTAGAAGACAAAACAAACCTCTACAGCAGGGCACTCAAACTCCAGGCCTCGAGGGTCGGTGACCTGAGACTGTTTAGACGCGTGCCTGGTCAAACACATCTAAATCAAATGGCTGAATCACATCCCCATCATGCAGTGACGTTCTACAAGGTTAAAGTAATGATTTAAGGAATTGACTCAGGCGAGATGAAGCAGGAACACATCTTCAAGCTCCAGCCCACTGTGCTGAAATATTTATATTAAAATATTGTTGTTTTATTGGAAAAGATACTGAAACCTGATTCAAGCTAAAAAAAAACAAGACTTCAGTATGTATATGTAGATTTTAGCGCAGTAAATATGACATCGGTTTTCTTTAATGACCTTAAGTTTTGAAGACACAATGGAGACGTTAGATTTAAACACACTCTCAAGCTGTTGTGTTACAGGATCCTGAGTCAAAGCTGAATGATGTCGTTCATTATAGAGCTTTAATCGAAACATGAGACACGCCCTACTGCCAAAAGTATTCGCTCTCTCGTCCAGATCATTGAGTTCAGGCCATGGGTGTACAAAATGCAGCTTCTCTGCATGCAGACTGTCTCTACAAACATTTATGATCTCAGTGATTTCCTGCATGATACTGTGACTGGGTATCATAGAGGCAGAGATGTGATATTTCCTTGCCCCTGCTGTGAGGGGTCTTATAACAAAGTGGACCCGATTGGGAACAACAGCCACATGAAGTTGTAGACCGGGGTCAGGCGATGCTGAGGGGCAAAGTGTGGATAGGTCAGCAACTTTATGCTGCTTTGTGAAAGCTTCATATTTAAGCTAAAGAGGGGGTATTATGTATTTTCCAGGCACGTAGTGCTATTTTATAGCACAATTAAGTAACGATGTTACCTTCAGTTATTATGAAAATGCTGTATATAACCCTAACTTAAAAGAAATTACTATGCATCATAGCCGTATCTGGGGTCTTGAAAAAAAACATCTGAACTGGTTAAAATCTGTCAAAGAAGCCAAAGATTGGAAATCAGACAAAATTGAATTTTTACTTTTTTTCTATGCAAAAACCCATTGTTGTCATCAACTGCTCTAATCTTTCAGTTTTTCTAAGACTCCAAGACACGGACATGACAACAACTCGTACCTTAAACACTGCTTGTCAGCTGCATGATATTTCTAAAGTGTTTAAAAAAGAAAATAAAGGTGAACCAAAAACTGTGGCACTAAAATCATGTTCTACATCCAACAAACAGCAGATTTTGCAAACTTTTCTTTTCATACTTTTACTTCAAAGTTGAGAGGAATGTAGTTATTTTATAAACATGGATTAAAGTGCAACTCTTTAAGCTGGCTATGGAACATGAAACTTGTCAAACAGTTTTTACTGAAGAACATTTAAAACTGATATTTAGGCTGCCGAACACATTTAAGATAAACAGGAAAATAAGTTCAACATCTAAAGCCACTAAAACGAGGGGATTCATCTTATATGTTCTTTAGACAAACTAACTTGCGCTAACTAAACATAACCTGATCCATCAAATTAACGGGGCCAGATGCCTCTAAAAAATATAGCATATCTATATCTACAATCTACTTTAAAGAACTTGTTTGTTTTACTTCTTAAGGCGAAGATTTCCCGACTACTGATGACCCTACACACCCGTACCCAGACGAACAAAACACACGAGCCAAAACCTAAACCACAACCAGATGCCTCATGTGCACCCATATTGTTTATCCCTGTGCTTCATGTTCAAGTTTAAAGAGATTAAAAATAGCTTCTAAAACACACACACAAGAAAATGACCCACAGCTAATAATGACAGAATCCAGTAAACTGATAAAGACCTCAGCCTGAGCTCCAAACGCAAATCAAAGCTTTGTGAGTCTGAACGACTGTGACACGATGGAGTAAAATAAGATTTTGATGCTTTTAGAAGAAAAAAAACAAAAAAAAAGAGAAACACCAAGGACGTTTTTGTATTTTGTCTTTGAGACACAGAACAGACTAATTGTCTGCTAATATCTGAAGAGCATCTTTTAGCTGGCACACACACTCACACACACGCAAGCATGCAGAGGACAACTTGACGACAGATGGAAAGAAATTAGAGGCAAAGTAGCATTAATATTCTATCTCTTAATAACAACCAGGGCCCTTCCCCCCACCTCTGCAGCATCACACACACACACACACACACACACACACACACACCCCCCACACACACACACACACACACACACACACACACACACACACACACACAAATTCATGTGCATGTGTGCATGCAAACAGTGCTGTCCTGGAGAGCATTTCAGTACAGCAGCAGACAAATGAGTCAAATTTTTCACATTCAGTCCTCTTTTTCCCCTCTGCTCCACCTTTCCTCTTTTTCTACCACTCTCTCACCCACCCAATACAGTTCTGTTCCCCCGCCTGTGCACCCCCCCTCCCCTCGGTGCACCCACAAACCCAGCCCAGTTGCCCTCCAGCCCTGCAACCTCCCTGCAAAGTAGAGAGCAATCCCTTGGTGGGTCAGCCAGATTAAACTGCCACTGTAATCCGCTTGGCTTTCACCTCCTTGTCCTGAGCTGAAGAGCGCGAGGGATGGAGGGATGCAGAGATACAGAGGAGGAGAGGAGGAGGGCCGGGTGGAGGAATAAAAAGGGCAGAAAGATGGAGACAAAGAAAAGTAAGAGGAAAATAAGGGAGCGAAACAAGGAGGGCTGCGAGAATGAATGGAGGGGGGGAAGCAGGACTGGGAGAAGTAGCTAAATGACAACAAGGGCATGGAGAGAGGAAAACAAGAAGGAAGAAAAGGAGGGAAACAGGAAAATGTGGAGAGAGGAATCTGCATTGAAGGAGCATGAAAAGAGGCGACGGGAATAATAAATCGCATAAAGGAACAGATAATAAGGACGAATGAGAGTCAAATAAACTGCGTTGCAAGAGGGAGCTATGAAGGACAGCGGGGCGACGTTCGCGGCGAATAAACAGGAAGCAACGCCAAAGCACGCCCTCGTACTGTTGCAGTGATGAAATTCAGTCTGCGTGAATATCCACGCTAAAGTCTTAACTTCCCTTGTGGCTCATCAGCGTTGAATCATTTACCTTGTTTTGCTTTGACCTGAATCTGCTGCTCCCTGACTTCCACTGTTGTCGACCATTTAGAGGGGAGAACGTCGTGTTTGGACCTCATCAGTGGAGTCGGACCGACGGAGGGCGATGATGGGACAGATTAAACTGTCACAGCTCAAACGTCAGCGGGCGCTATTATCACAAAGTTAGAATAACATTAAACATCCTCCTGCCAACTGGTTTCATGGAAAGTCTTTGCAATTTGATGGATAATCAATCATGACTTCTGCTAAATTCAGCATCGACTGCTGGTTTATACAGTTTGGGAGTTTAAGTTCTCCATCTACGAAGGTACCGGTGTGTCTTCCAGCTGCTAGTTAACTTTGTCTCCCCTCTGTTTTCATTTCCATAGAAGGTACACCTCACCTAAACCAGAGCTGCTGCTGGAAATGAACTGGGTTCACAGTCTTTAAATACTCCCGGCTCGGTGTCTCTGTGTTAGTTGTAGCTTTTTCCTGGACTGAATCATTAAGTCTGGGTATTAATCCACACAGAGAAAAAAAAAAAGTTTTTCTCCCACTGAGAACAAGAAACATTTCATAGTGGAAACTTTAACTTAGGTTCCAATGTTTAGGTATTGAACTGGGAGCATGAAAAAATCAAGTTTTAGTCTAACACAAACCTGATTATATATGTAAGAGAAATACACTGATATAAAGTTATCATGGGTAATAACTTAAGCTTTAATTTTAAGCATTAATAAAGTTGAGATGCGTTTCTTTCTTCCATCCATAATCATCCTGAATCTGCTTTTATTTCTCCTTTTAGTTTAGGAAAAATAAACAATGTTTAAATCTTTGAAGCGATAATTGCCTCTTAATATAAGCAAAGTTGCTTTAAAAAAAAGTATATTTAAATAAAACCTAAACCGTTTGTAAAAATGACAGTAAAAAATAGTCTACAGATTAGTTGTTAAAGGTAATGCGTCCCTGACACACGTCTTGCATGAAAAGAAAAACCTGCGCTGTGAAATACCTCCAACAAAGAAACTTTTCACAAAAGTAAACTTAAAAAGGATGACTGCTCTCACATGAAAGCAATAATAACCTTTTGCCATCAGCTCTGGCTACAGGGGGCCAAGTGCAAAATTAAAGCAATGACAGAAAGAGTTATTCGCCTCACTGATGAGCATCTCATCCCTTTAATCGAGTTTAGCTACAATTACGACCTTTATGCAAATAAGATAATCAAGTCAATTTGTGCATATGACAGTTTCAATAATCAGAGAGTTGCCTGCTGCCAGTTAAAGCTTAATTTCATGTAAATTTGCTGGATTTCAGGACAAAAGTGCAAAGTGGAGCAACCGTTGGATCACTTTAGCCAGCCGGAATTAAAATAATCAGCACAAACACACCGAGCTGCGATTCTTATTTCTCGCAACGGCCTCAACGTGCTTTTAACCAGTTTCATTATGTCTGACTTTTTCATCAGCAAAACCAACTAAGTTTAAAAAGAAAAACAAAAAAACAAAACAAAACAAAAAAACCGAGGAATACCAAAGTGAGGTCTAATTTTATTGCTGGAAAACTCAAGGCCTGCAGACTGTGCGTGTGTGTGTGAGTGTGTGTGTGTGTGTGAGGGGGAGACGGTCCACTGGGTGTTAAAGTGTAGAAACGAAATAGAGTTAACAGGTTCCCCCACCTCCAAACTGACCCCCCGGTTAATCACTGTAGAGATGGGGTGGGGGGAGAAAAAGAGGGGACAGGCAGGAAGAGGGAGGATATCCTGCAAGAAAAAAAAGGGCTGTGATATATGAGCAGGCTACTTCAAACAAGTAGAGGGGGCTGGAGGTGGGGAGGGGGAGGACACCAATACCCCTAATAAAGCCAGGGGAGGTAGAGGAGGGAGAAGAAAGGAGAAAGACTTTAGGAAAGAGTTACAGTAGCAAGGTGGAGGGAAGTGGTGCCAGATGAGCCACAGTGGATGGATGTAAACGAGAGTGGGATTCCTCCTCTGAAGGAGCATCATAAAACCCCCAAAGTAGAAAGCAGACGGAAATCAGCAGGGGGGCTTCTTTAATGTTCAAATAAAACCTCAACTCAAAGAGTAAGAGGGGGGGAAAAAAAGGCATCTGCAAGTTGTTAAAACAGCAGATAATTTGATAATTAATTATGTTTATTTCTTTATTTATGCAATTTATCATTCATTTATTTATGTAGGAGTGCGACGAGATCTGTCTCCCTGTGGAGGTCTGGTAACATGCAACGATTCTCTGATTTGCAATGTGCTCAACGTACTGACTGCCATCATTCAAATTCTTCCAAGAAATCTTTGTTTACATCCCAACCACCAATCTGGTGCACACAAATAACAAACACAGAAAATGATACGTCTTATATTGCATGCTAAATAGGATCCTGTGACTGAAATTATTTAAGGAGAAAAGCTGATGGACAATATTAAAGCACCAAAAGCAGTTTCACGATGACTATTTCGCTAAACAGTTGTTCCTCCGGTTAACGCAAATCAGTCTGATGGGAAGCTGTCCAATTATGATACTCAGACATCGGCATGAAACATCAGTTTATCCCACACAGGAGATGTGAAATCAGATCTCCAACACTGCAGCGCTTCACTCCTCCCACCGAGTCACGGCAGCTAGCTGTCGGTGAGCGTCCAGCAGTGAATCCGCCAGCCGAAGTTTCAGCTTCTAAGTCTGATCTGATAGCATGCAGGGAAACAGCTCCGATTGTTTTGAGCAACGCCTTTACCAAACTTTTTCAGGGCTCTTACTCAAATTTCTCCTTTAATTTAAGGACACTTTACGGGGTACAAACATTTACTGTAGATTTGGGCAAATGGAAAAAAATAGCAAAAAATTGCTAATTCTTTCTGATAAATCCTGCATTGTAGATCTTTTGTGGGAAGTCAATTTGAAAAGCTAATAATTTGAGATTACTTGAACAATTCCTTTAGAAAAGTCCACTTTTTTTATCCGTCACAGTATGGTGTTGCAAACATTTTGGGCATTTTTTTTTTCTATCACATCCAAAGTAATGAAATTATTGAATAGATTTTGTTTTTAATTTTCCTAAAAATAAATATGTGAAAAGCAAATTCAAAATAGGTTGAGGTCGTCATTATCTTTTATGATTGTTGTGCACACAAAAACACAAAACTTCCTGCTACAAAATGCTGAATTTGTGGTTTCTCCTGCTCAAAGTACTCAATTTTACTTGTTGCTAACATAAAATTGAAAGTCATTGTTTCAGTAAACAAGGACTTTCGACACAGTCCTAGTTGAGATAATATTTGGAAAACTGCAACAAAACAGGAGTGAACATTTGCTCTCACTACAGCCACCCAATGTAACTCAATTTAGAAGGCGGGCTACTAAAGGTTTTATTTGTAAAACACATTTTTTCTCACCGCAATTTTTATTTTTTTTTTGTATTTAAAACCATAAGATGCTTCATAAAACTTACAAAATGTGGAACTTGTAAGGCAAGCAACTTAAGTTTTTATTAGGAAAACTGTGTTGTTGTTTTTTTTTGTTTTACTTTGTATTTAAATCTATAAGATGCTTGATAAAACTTATAAAAAGTGGAAAAAGACACCCCCCCACCCGGCTTCAGTACACACACACCACATGCAAAGGGCACACACTGCTGCGTCCTACAAGAGGTGATTGATGAATTCAGGAAGGGGCTCTGGAGAAGAGGAAATCCAGTCTGGGTCAGACTTCATATACACATCCATCCATGGGCACCATCTGTATGCACTCATAGGTCACACTCTATGAGGTCAGTATGTGTGCTCTCTCCTCTAACACACACACACACACACACACACACACACACACACACACACACACACACACACACACACACACACACACACACACACAGGAACCTGATGCGATGCTTCTGACATGCGATATGGCTCCACCTCATGCTGTTTATTATATAATGTCTTTTCCGCCCCGACTCTCCAGCGTGGGTGAGACAAAAGGAGGAAGGTGAGTGTGGCACGCTGGCACTCTCAGACTTGGCGTGCCATTGCGGGACCAGCATGCGGCCGTTTTTTTGACAGCAGCCATTACCACAAATAATTGAACAGCAAATGAAGACAAATGATATGATTGCAGAGCGCGTCCCAGCAGTCAATCGTCTATCTTGGTGGTTCCCATTCAAAGCCATTGATCAGCTTTACAACCTAAGTAGCCGGCCAGGAAACTAAATGGTGGAGATCAATGCTATTTAACAGATTATTGACTGCTGACTGGTTGCCTAGGATCAGAACAGAAAGAGGGCGACGAAGAAATGACCAAGTAAAGGAAAGGGAGCACAAAAAAGAAAACATAGGAACTGTTTTTTTTTCTAAGCTTGTGTGATGATAAATGGGGAAGAAAGACACCGAGATAGCAGCGAGCGAGGAGAGGAACAGTTGCTCGTGCAGAGTTCTGAGATGAATGTGTATGATCATGTGCATTTAATGAAGAAGAAAAGTAAAAAAATAAAAAAAAGGTGGAAAAAGGACCATTACCGGAAGAAAAATACCCCGGCATACAGTTGGATTTTGTGTTTATGTGTCTGCGGCACACCTGAAGACTCCACAATAAAGCAAAGATCAGCTCAAAGCGAAGGAATCTGACCAAAAATCTCCCGGCGCTTTCCACTCGTCTTTGTTCAGATGATTCTTGACGGAGCCTCGGAGAAGCGCGCAGGCTGGCGAATAACAACAGCTGCACGTACCGCAATTACATGCCTTTGACTGCATCCTCCTTCATGTGCCTATTGCAACTGTCTGTGTTTGTAATGAACAAGGCCGACTCGAGCCGGCCGTCGTCGGTTTTCAGGCGCCGAGCGTTTGTTGGGCTCTTTACACAGAGCTCTTCAGTCAATGAAAATGAGGATCACCAAGTGGAGATTGATTCACGAGAGGGAGACACCCAACCTCTGAATGGGGTTCTGTGTATTCAAGAGCATAAAGTGGAGAACATCAACAATCCCAAAGTGCTGTAATGTTTAATACACACATTGGAGTGTTTCCATGGCGGCTGGGGCCAGCGCTGGTGGCTGATTTATGTCAGTGAGTATGCCTTTATGGTTGTGCAACTCTGAAAAGCCACATGTGGATTTATTTGGGCTTCAGAAGGGACTTTTCCACCAAACAGGTTCCAGTTTGCCCAATTACTTGCTTAGCACCGGTTCTATGCACTTGTGCTGAAGCTATAAACACGGTTTGGAGCTCCATTTATCAATACAGGTCAGAGATTGGAAGCGTAAAGACCGTTCGCAAACCCCGACTTTAGCTTAAAACACGGTGCATAAACAAGATGGGTGTTACTAGGACAACTATTTGCGGGGAATAACATTGCAAATCAATTAATTTGTCTGAAAAAACTCCCTTCACTCTGCATGTTGTCCTCTATAGAAATACAGAATAAAACAAACAAAGGATCAAACATTCAGTAAAAGAAAAATGGTGTGGCTTTAGGGCAACTCTATGCCATTTCTGACCTAAATTTACTACTTCAGAACTGGTTAGTGTATCCCTGGATATTATAAATAAACACCTAAACCTTTTGTCAGGCAATTTTCTTTATTGCATTATTTCAAAATATGCTGGGGTCCAACAGGTTTAACTGAGTACATTTGCATCTCTGTCCACGCATTTTCTATAGAACATAGATCTACACTTCACAATGTAGATCTACATTGTGTCTTCAGCTATTTTCTAACTGATCTGGTGGTATGTTCAAGTTGATGTCCGTTTGGTCGACTCATTTGTGATCAAGCTTAAACTTCCTGGTTGATGTCTTAAGTTGTTTCTTCAATATTTTCCATTTAATGTTTTTCCTCAAGGCTTTATGAAGTGAAAATAGTCCTTCCTACCACAAAACACTCAAACCATGATGCTGCCGCCCCCTGATTTGGTATTCTGAGCAAAAATATATTAAAACTATACTTTAAAGTGTAAAAACATTAGTAGAGCTTAACCATTAATATCAACTTAAATATTTTGTCTTTACTGAAATGCTGCCAGAAAAGTTTTAACAACACTTGAAATAGTCGATCCATTTAAGGTTGAGTCAACTCAGAGTTTAGTTGGAGCCGTAGTTTATGAAAGGAAGCTCACTCCCTGATATTGATGACATTAAATTAAGTCGATAGAAAATTGGATATGATCATATCTAGAAATAATAATGTAAAGCAAAACAACAACAAAAAAAAACTATAAAAAGGTATCAAATCAATGAATTGTCTGGGCCTGACATCGAGGTTGCATCAATGAGTCCATTAGTGCCCCGAGTGATTGATTTGATCAGGAAATCGGAAAACCACTGACCCCACTGGCTGAGCCACTCCAAGCATTCGGCATGCCGCAGTGAGTGAGTCTTTATCATGACACACAGAGTGTCTGCATAGTATAGCATGAGGTCACCAGGTAAATGCTGCCACATTTGGGTCAAACCGGGCTAAATTCAGTAGCCGCGGTGCTTTGTTTTGCATCTCTGTAGATTTTTTTTCCAACATGTTACAAAAAAATTTCTTGCAGCCTGCCACAGATCACATTACATACCCACATTATCAAACGTGTACAAAGGAAATGCTGCAGCGTTAAGTACTTATAGCTGTGCATCAATACAAGTCATACATAATGCAGACATGCAGCGGTGTGACGACGTGATAGATTCAGCTCAGATTCTGGTCCAGCTCCTTCCAATCCTCATTACTAGAAAGTTACATTAAACCAAAACAACACAGTGTTCGTGCTTTGAAACAGAGAAAAAGTGGCCAAGCTTCAGTGAGTATGAATGCAGACTGAAACAAGGCTGTGGACATGCAGCCTGCGTGTGTGTGTGTGTGTGTGTGTGTGAGCGAGAGAGAGTTTCCTTCTTTATGTGCCTTTGCTCGCGTGTGTGTGCGTGCGTGTGTGTGTACACATTTCCCTTGCCTTTTTTCAGTTCAGCAGAACCTCATTAATTCAGCAGGAATGGAAATCATTTCTGCATGGAGAGCACAGGAGACAGAAGGAGACGGAGAGGAAGACGCATGGAAGGGTGGGTGGGAGTGTGTGTGCGTGTGTGTGGAGGTGTGTGTGGGGAGTGTGGGGGTGCCAGGCCCCAATGAATACTGAAATTTCTTTATTGGAAATCATCCCACTCAAAAATAACTTCCGACAAAATTACACAACAATTTATCGTGTTAGAGAAATAATTCCACACTAAAACACGAGCGTCTTCTCAGCAGCCTGCTGCGTGACTCTGCCCTCTAATTGACCGCTCTTGGGATATAACACATACGCCTTATCTCAGCTTGGATCTACCCAGAGTTAAATCTTACAAGATTCTTTACAGTTCCTTCTGAAAATGGAGGCGGCAAACAACCAAACACAGCTCATGTCCAGATGGATACATTAATAAAAAGGTAATCGTCCTCATGTAGCAGCAGATCAGAGCGGAGCCTCCCTCCCCCGTCGATCCCGAGGCCCGCCACCAGACAATATGGAGCAGACAGTAATCTGGCCATGCACTGAAGAGATTACAGCATCCAGCAGAACCGTTCGGCAGAAGAGGAGAGCGGCTCGGTTGGGTCCAGCGGCTGCTTTTCTCACGGGGAAACGGACACCCCGGGTGATCGGCCAAAACAACACAAAGCGGCGTAACAAGAAAAACACGAAGCAAGCAGCCGGAGCCTCCTGTTTCTCTGTAACTTGCCGAGCGACGGCTGGAAGCACACAATCCTTCAGAGCGAGCTGACCTTTTCAGGAGGCAACAGAGTGCAGAACAGTCCGCCATAGTCCATCTCTATTCCAAATGTCAATTTTCACACTGAAGATGTGATCAGGCTCGGTTGGACGGGACACATGAAGGGACCGGCACATGTAGTGCGTTAACAAACCGTCTGGGTTTCTTAAAAACTGGGATTTTGCATACAGACCGTGCAGCCCCGTGGACAGGCAACGAGGCAACGAGGCAGATGCGCTGCCCTATTTATCCACTGAACTTAATCATAACAGATATAAATAACTGATCTGAGGGGCTTACATCCAGACAGACGAGTCGAGGTTGGAAGTTCACGCAGTGCAGTTGTTGCTAAGTACATGAGGTGGATTTTTTGTGATTTTTTCAGTCCTCTCAGAGTTATTAACCCCAAACGGCAGCAGGGCAGCCTGCACGCCCATGCGCTGACCTCCAGGCCGTCTAACTGCGGCTGCACAGCTCATTCGGCGGAACGCATCAAATCCACACAGAGATACACTCATATCAATTTTCTAAGGAGCAAATCATTATCTCCAAACAGTTTGGGCTGTGGGAAATCTGGACCAAAAGTTCTTTAGAGTGGTTCTATTCTTCTCCTTTTACTCTAATACCCCTAAATTAAATCCAGTGAGATCGACTGTCTAAGTAAATAGTCTACCTTCCTCCATTCAAAAATTATAAGAATACTCCAAAACTGACAGGCTGTGCAGCGAGACAATTAATTATGAGAACCAGTCAGGAGATCAATGGCAATTCTGGAGGAGCTGCAGAGATCCACAGTTCAGGTTAGAGAATCTGTCAACAACAGGACACGCATTAATGATGCACTGAAAGAAATATAACCTTTGTGGAAGAGAAGAAAGAGGAAAAACAATCTTGGAAGAAAGGCAGTTTACTCTGATCAGATACAAACTTGAACACATAATGTTCATGGTGGATACTTTTCTTTAACAAAAGACCAAGAAGCCAATCAGAAAGGATAAAAATGAAAAAGCATGCAAAAATGAAATATCCACACATACAGGAACAAAACCTGTCAGAGGTTTTCAAAGACTTGGGATCGAAGCAAAGGTTCACATTCCAGCAGGAAACTTGTGGCCAGTGGTACAGAGGAATAGTTTGGACCATATGTACATGTTGGACTGGCCCAGTCAGCATCCAGACTTAAATGAATTGAAAACAAGAGGTAAAAAAAAAAAGGATGTTCACAAATTCTCTTCATTCAATCTGAGTGAGCTTCATCTTTCTGATTTTGCAAAGCTAATATCCACAACAGGAAACGCTGATACGTTTTACCTACGACGGTCGAGCCATCACATAAAATCACAATAAAATGCATTGAAGCTTTTCGCTGTAAAGTTGCTGTATGAATTCATCGAGGCGTTTCACCGTCTTTGAGCTGTAAAATGAGTGTGTGCACATCAAACGGGCACAAACAAAAACCCATTTCCATTGTTATGTAACTTTTACCATGAAACCCAGCTCATCCACATCTGCCCGCTGTCTGGGCCATCAGCAGCTTTTCACAAACAGCTTTAAAACTGTGGGAACAATCCGAGATGGCCATTTAAGGCTGCATGACTTATGTACTCAGCTTAAAATGTTTTGGCTGGCCATCGGCTTTGTTGCTTTAAAAAATGGACCAGGTTCCAAAGCACTAAGAGATCTGCTATTATTATCTTTAAACAGGAATTTATCTCCACAGTGTTGAGCCATAATGAGTTTGACAAGACAAAACCTAAAGGGGGGGGCTTTACGAACCATTTATTAAAGTGATGCATAAAGTGTTTAGGGAAGCTGCCATTGTTATTTCTACAAGTAACTCGCCGATAAAGATGTTGTGTCAAGGCTAAGAAGGAATGCTGAGACATTTCGGTTTCTTGTTTTATGTGTTTTCAGTCATGAGTGGATCAGAAGCTCATGCAGCGTAAGGAGTGACTGAAATGAGCTCACCAAAATCGGTCCAATAAATATTGAGTAATTGGGAAGACTTTAAAATTGAGGAATTACGACAGAGTACCATTAAATATATATCACAGTAAATCTAAAAGCCCAAATTCAAGTCAAGTACAGAAAGCTCAAAATAGCGGCAGCTCTGTGGTAACAGTGTTATTTAACAGCTCCAGTTCTTCTTCAAGTGAACAGGAGAGAAAGTTCAAGAAAGAACAAACTCTTGAAGCTAGAACAAGACAAATGAGGGAGATCAAGAGTCTTAAACAAAGGAAGATGGCTTGATCTTGTAATCATAGACAGGAAAATGGGAAACAAAAAAGGTGTTGACGTGTCACTGTAATCTGAGCACAGAAGAGACAAAAAGTAATTAGAAACTGACCTTTACTGCTTCATTCTGTTGTCTAACTTTCTTTTTTCTGTTCCTTCTCTGCGGCTACGTACAGCATTGTAATATCATTCCATTCCTACAGGTCAGTGATATACTGATATTTAGGGAAGCCTCATTCATCTCAACCAATATAAACAAAACAGTGCAGTTCTTGCAACCAGGCGACAGTCTGAGGTTTACCATTTAGGAATGAAAATAAACATTTAGTCTGTTTTGAAGCAATTCGCGATTTAGTTTGAATAAAGCTAATAAACAAACCCATGTTTTGGACTTTCTAGTATTTGCATCCACCAAGTCTCAACAAATCTTCTCAGAATTTGAAAAAAGTCAGAAACTCATCCCTCCGTGAAATCCTTTTGAGATCTTAGCTGCAGATCTTAGCTCCGACACTGACTTGTTTGCGGGGAATCGTCCAAGAGAAAACATTCAGAGAGCAGCAGCTGTGTGAGTGGAAATGCCTCGTCGACGTCAGAGGACAATGGAAAGGCGTCGGAAGCTCAAACAACCCACCCATCACAACCACGGTAAGTAGAATACCATCACTGACTGCTGAGCACGTCGAACCATGAGCAGACGGACAACGGCGGCAGAAGACCGCACCAGGTGCCGCTCCTAGAACAGGAGAGGGAGGCAATCTGCACTGACTCACTGAAATTGAACAGTAGCAAATTATAAAAACTGCCTGAACCGACGAGTCTCCGTTTTAGCAGCAGCATTCAGATGGTAGGGCCAGAATTTGTTGTAAACAACATGAAGGCACCGATACATCCTGCCTCGTTTCAGCGGTTCAGACTGGAGGGGAAATCAGATTTAAATTGTAACGTTAAGGGAAGTTGGACAACGTACTGCCTGCTTAAGCTCTTTTATCATGAATAACTCTTAATTTTCTTAAAACCAACACTTAATATTTTGGATATGTTGGACACTGCTGATCACACCAAGGCTCTTAAGTTGTTTTTTTTTTTGTTGTTATTATTGTTATGCTGAGACGATTGTAAAATCACATTGTAACCCCCATAAATTGATTTTCCTTCCTTCTTTTACTTCTGTCTGACATTGTTCCCTCCTTATTCTTAAATACAATGTAAGGATTTATTTTTAACAGCTACAACCTGATAAATGCATTTCTTACTTTTATGGGTATATGTGCAATTTGGAGGTGTTGTTCCTTCTACAACACCTTCCAGTTGGAAGCCCAGTTTACTCTGGAACTAAGCGGGTTACTTTACCTAAATATTAGTAACATAGTAATGTTAACATAGTAAATATTTAATTTGGAGTTACATATTTAGCTACATATGTATGTGTGCGTATGTACACAAAAAGAAAAAGTGCACTGCTTGAGAGTGTGATGAGTGTTTTGACATCAGGGGGCAAAAACGAAGGCGCAGCCTACAGACGGATGCTAAGTGTACTAAGACTAAGGAACAGGCGTGGTGATGAAAGTGGTGGGGGGGACTGAGGTTATAATCGTAAGTAGTTTGGAGAACTAAAGGAGCCAGGTGTGGCGGCCGTCGCAGAGGTAATCAGTGCACCAATGGGGAGTCATTTCTTTCATAGCGAGCGCTGCCAAAGTACCTGGAATAAAAATAATCATTACGCTGCATTAAAGTCGCTGTCTGTAAATATGCCCAGGGCGGCAGTAAAACACGCTCACGGTGGCCCATGCACCTTAAAGCACACATGTGTGAATATGTAAAAGCGCACATATGGAAATGACATTAATCTAAATGTTTCTAGGGTTGGGATTTTTTTCTGCACAAATGGTGAAAAAAAAAAAAATCTAAATTTTTCTGCTGATTTGCTGGCTTCATGCAGTCATTGCAAGAAAAAAAAAAGAAAAAAAAAAGCCGAGCTTTTAACAGAAACTGTCCTCCAAATATATAATCCAACTTGCTCAAAGCCAAATAATTACCCCCACCCCTCCTCTGAAACTTATAAGTGTTATTTTAGCAACAGAAATCCCAACAGAGGCTTCAACTGGATCTCTTTCACACATTTACTCTGCCTCTCAGCATAGCTGCCTTTAGAAAATCGGAGGATTAAGTCTGCATTTAGCAGAATTTAAATTGCAAATAAGGCTTTGTAATTGTTTTAGTTTAATCCAAGCAGGGAGGGCCCCACTGTAATGCAAAGTTTAGGCACAAGAGCATCTCGGTTCATCTGAGGAAAGCCTGTGCTTGTGTCACAGATTGGTTCAATGACACTAAAGGAAAGGGTCCAACTAGCTTTCTGCACACACACGCACACACACACACACACTGAAACATGTACATATGCACCGACGCTGGAAGATGCACTCCTACACAGCACTTGAACTGAAAAGCTCGGGGTAGCCAGTTTATTTTGGTCGTGAGTTTGGGTGCCCAGCTGGTACTTGAGACTGGTGGACTGGCAGAGCAGTGGCAGACAGAAGACGCTCTCACACACAGACACATGCTGAGTGCCAGGGACACACAGCGCCAGGCTGCAGCGTCTGCCAACAACAAGCCTGCCCACTGTTACAAAGACAGACCGAGCCTGAGGAGCAAGGCCAGGCAGAGTTTGACAGAGGGGCAGGAGCAAAGTAAAAGTGGACCAAGAAAAGGAGAAAGACGGGGCGCCAAAGAGTTATTTACGTTGCTCCTGTGATTTTCAAGGATTTCATTACTCTGGTTTCTTAATTTGCACAGCTTCACTGAGTTGGAAGAGTCAATTTAGTCAGTAGTGGAACTTGTTTTAGACTAAATTACAGCTGTGCAAATCTCCTACCACGCTCAATGTGCTTTTGGTGGTAGCACAAGATGAATAGGACTTCTTAAATCAGCTAAAGATGCTTAAAAGTTGCATCTGGCCATTTTGGTTAGCGAGAACTGCTTTCAATGAAAGCACTTCTTTTCCTGCTACACATGTGTTGATGGTCAGATATTCTCTCTAAACGATAGCTTCCTCCACAAACCAACTCAAGTTGTCGACTTAGGTCCCTTTTGCCGCCTCTGTTTGTTTTGTTAAAGGACTGAGGCAGCAAAGACAGGATTGAAGACAACCCGACACTTTTACTCTTCAAGTTCCCTGCGAGGGCGAACACTTACACTCGTGTACGTCATGAAGAGATTTTAGATGTTCTGGGCAGCCAGTTGTTTGGCAGAGACTGAAAAGCTCTGTCCCAATACTTGCACGTTCACCTTTGTGACCTTAAATGCGCAAATCCGTTGAAGGGTACGAGAGCCTAGCGTGCCCCAATTCCTTGGTGGTCTTTTGCCCCCTTTGCACCCTTCATCCAAACTTCAGCTACGTCCACATCCAAGCGGACTTAGGCGAAGTGTATTACCCACAATTCATTCCTGCATGAGACATTTTGATTTAAAAGGTGGAAATATGGCAATGTTCATCAAACAAGCTGTATCTGTTTCCAGCCATGACGTATTGAAATAGTTTTTGTTTCACTCCACTGTACAAGTGTGAACACGATCGAATTTTGCTCTGTATTCAACAAGTCATAGAAAAGCATATTTGAACAGTCAGATTTCTCCTGCGATCACTTTGGAAAACAAAAATATCTCTACTGTAAAAAAACAAAACAAAACAAAACAAATGTTGCACTTGTGCTATATCACATCTTTATTTTCTTTGTCCTACCTTCATACAGTTTTTTTTAAATTGTGTGAGTAAAGAGCAATTATAGACCTGCTTAAAATCTAGCAGTCAAACTTCTGTTAAGAAATCAAAATACTAAATAGTCTTGAATATATATAAACTCATACAGCTATATGAGCTCCAGGCTGAGCCGTCTTAATTTAGGAACCTGATGTAAAAGAAGGAAATGGCCTCTGATCTGTCTGTGGGTGTTAACCTACAGGAGTGTATGTTTAAAGATAGTTTCTGCTTCCTTGGATTTGACTGACAATCCCTCTAACTATCATCACAGCTTTAGATCTAATGAGGAATGGCAGTAATAGAGAGCTGCAAGCCCCCCCCCCACCCCCCCCCCCTTTTTTTTTTTCCTCAGCGAGGAGAAAAGACACGGAGCTTCATAGGCGCAAAAAAGTTGATTCACTGAAAAGAGATTTACTCTGTGAAACTGTGCAATTCTCCATAATTTGAGGACAAAAGTTGAAGGGGAGAAGCAGGAAAAAGCCTTAAAAATGGAATCCATT
Organism: Poecilia formosa; assembly: GCF_000485575.1. Classification (NCBI taxonomy): domain Eukaryota; kingdom Metazoa; phylum Chordata; class Actinopteri; order Cyprinodontiformes; family Poeciliidae; genus Poecilia; species Poecilia formosa. The sequence continues at coordinate 249,150 of NW_006800371.1, forward strand.
TTTTTTGCCATTTGTGCAGGTTAGAGTGTTGCATAATCACAGCTGACAAAAATGTGATAAATGTAAACCTTTTTTTTTTTTTAATTATTGAAACTCATTTTATTTCCTGAAATTAGCAAACTGGAGTTGAAATGATAGTCAAATGAGTTAGCACAGAAGGCAGCATTCGTTCAAAGTGTTCATGGACATTAACGGATAACTGGGTTAGGGAAATTAAATGGGACTGGGATGGATGTAAAGTCTTCAGCCTCCACTATATCTAGATTGATGACATTTACGGCTGGTCTGACTAGCAGGACAGAATGTGGGAGGCTAACACCAAAAGTCAGATAAAGTAGGAAAAACGCAAACTTCATAAGGAGTTCCGGGTGTTTTCGGACACTTGTCTCCACCTGAGCATTGTTACATCTTCAAATCCTTTTTATTTTGTGTGTGTGTGTGTGTGTCTGTGTGTGTGTCTGTGTGTGTGGGTGTGTGTGTGTGTGTGTGTGTGTGTGTGTGCGTCTCCGCTGTATCGCCCTGTGTCATTTATCTGTCTTCATGTGTCCGTCTCCATGTCTGTTTCTGTCAAACAGAGATCCAGCAGCTTGTCCTTACAGAGTTGAGATCAAATGCTAAACCGCAGCTCAGCACAAGCCTGCACAGAATGAACCTGCAAGGGAGGCAACCATAAACAATATTTGATCTCGTGCTTCTGTCACTTCTAGACCTCCGCACACAGACACAGCTTGAGGGCAGCATTTTCAGGCTTTGTTGCCTCCCTCAGATGGAGGAAGGCATACACACAGACACAGGAGCGGACTGGCCTTTTTCATTTAGGCTGTAACAACGGTAAACAACGCCGCACAAAGGCAGCGTCCTCTCGCTCAGCCTGCTGCCTGCACTCCACGTGCTGTTTGATATTAAAAGACAAAACAGGTGTGAATGGAGGAGGAGAGATGGCGCCGGGGATGGTCGGAGGACGGACAGAGTAGGACGCAACGTTATGGTCTAAATCTGGAAAAACCCGGGAGAATCTGTATGAAGAAGATATCAAAGCAAGCCGAGTCCAGGTTGCATCCTCTGTCTATACCCGCTCCTCCTGCAGTATGGGTGTTATTATTATTCCTGCATGTCGTCATGCCGCTTCACTCCTTCCCTCGAGCGAGGAAGCGGGCACCGCTGGCATCCAGCCAGATTAGCCAATCAATCTCCTCCCAGAAAGAGAACGTGGAACAGAGAAGAAAAGAGAGAAAGAGCAGCAGGAGAGGTCTGGAGGAGGGATGGAGAAAAAGACCTGAGAGAAACTGAAGCGGGGCAAGATGGTGTAGGATGAGTAAAATTGTGCCTTTGAAAGAAGAGCAGACTGATAAAGGAAAAAAAAAGAGAAGGAGAGCGGTTGAAAGTGAGCACCTGGTGCAGCAACACAGCAAGCAGCAGTGATGGAAAACACACAGAACGCCGCACACGGCGTCCAGACAAAAGCTCGGCCATCAGCGGTTGTTTACAGAGCGCAGCTCCTCCCCTCCTGCCACCTGTTACTGTGGTTGAGCCGAACAAATGTTTAACCCTCTCAAAAAGTCCCCCAGCAACAGCCAGCAGAGCATCTCCATCCATCCGCAGACTGCCACTCCGAGCTCAGCAGCTCAGCTTAGTGCACTTCTTCCTCCGCATCTATTCATGTGGACTAATCGATCAGGAGCCAAAACGCTAACAGGACGAGTGTCACCAACTACTTTGACCACATGTCAAACACTCCTCTAGTTAAAAAGCTTGACTTGTGTTTCTGCTGGGTTGTGAAATGTAAGGTTTTCTTATATTTACAGTGTTTTCTAAAATTAGAAAACCTTCATTTCTTCCAATGTAAAACCAAAAGTGGAACTGGTTAAAATACCTGACGAGGATAATTTGTAATAAAAGGAGAACAATGATCAGGCTTTGTTTAAAATGTTATGCTGGTCATAGTTCATCACTTTTTGGACCCTTCTTGTTTCAGTACAAACATTTACAGTAAATGTAAACATTTAAAGTAAACTTACTTAGTATTTAAAAATATAAAATTCTCATACAGCCATGAAGATTTAATTTGGATTTTGATAGATACACTTACAGAAAAAGACTGACTGCACAGCAACAGGTGTGTTGAGTGCTTTGTTACTCTCAGATCCATTACTCACTTGATAAGGTTGGTAAGTTAATGCAGCACCAACCACTCAGCAAGTGACTGAATGATTAAATCCACCTGTTTAACAGGCAGATCAAATACTAAAAACCTTATTTTTTACTGATTGGCAAAGCCACTGAAATTGAAAACTGGGACTTTTACATGTCTGCAAACGCATCACTGCTGTGTTTTGATGCAACTTTTTCAGTTTTTTAAAATTTGCAGTCAGCTTAGCTGCTAGAATAACGCAAAGTTTATTTTTAAGTTTCAGTTCTCAGACAGAAAGTCTGAATTCAGTTGTTTACATTTATTATGTCAGAGAAAGCATATAATCAGTGTTTTAATTAACCTTTGACCTGGATACAAGGCTTCTGACTGCTGGCTAGTTTGCATTTCCATGCCAGAGTCGGCGTTCCCTATTAAAATAAAACAAAAAGCAAAACAAACCTCTAAATTATTAATGACTGAATTAAACAAGAAAGTCAAAAGACTCTAATGTGGAGACGCCTCGGCACCATCAGTGCATTTCAAGATATTCAGGAAACAAATAAAATCTGAAACTCAAGATTTAATGTGGTCAATAAACCAATAACTCACACCATAATAAAACCAATGTAGATTCACTGTGAAACACAGTGAGCAATTTACATAAGTAAAAAAAAAAAATCTGATTTTCACCTTTCAATAACCAGGAAGGCTGTTTTTCATAACTGGAAAAATACTATGAGTAAATCTCTTACAGTAAATTGTTGTCTATTTTTCCTCTTAAGCTTGATTGTCAGAATAAGAACATGGTAAAAAAATATCAAGGGAAACAAACAACTCTTCTCTCTACACACAAAATGCTTTTTTGATTTCCTCCTGACTTTTCTGCCAGCTATCATCATCTTCATCAGTCGACCAGGAGCTCGCCGGAGTCGGTGAAGTGCTGTGACGCATTTGTGGCATTAAATCTGTGACTCTCCGCAGGCGGTGAACCCAGCCTCGCGAGAGTCGCAGATGTTTGGGGTCGCGACCTCCAGCTGGGGCGAAGCAAAAAAGTCTGCAGCGAGGCCGAGCGTGACGTTTCCTGAAAGACTCGGTTTGTCCCAGACCGCGAGAGCGTGTGCTCGCGCTCACACGCCGGCCGAGCGCAAGACAAGAGGCTTCTTCTTTACGCGCCACGGGTGTGTGTGCGCAGATGTGAGTTCCTGTCCGTCCGTAAACATGTTTGCCTTCTTCATCACAAAGCTCGCATGCTTTAATCACTCATATTGCATTACAAAAGACATGCTCTTATAATCAAACACATTTCCTCAACAAAGCGCTCTTTTGAGGATCGTCCAAATTCCCAAAAAGAAAGAGGACTGCAAGATGTGCCAAACTCTTTTAGGAAATAAACATGATTAAAAGGCAATGTGAAGAGGAAGGCTGAAATACAAATCAGAACAATTAAGAGAGGAAAAGATTACTTTGCAAGACTTCAGGCTCTTTATCATACGCTACCTCACTCGGTTTGAGTGTGTGCATTCATTTGCATAAGAGTGTGGGTGTGTGTTATGCACATAAGCCTTGCTGCATGTGGGAGTGTTTACATGCAACCTGTAAAGTGATAAACAGAAAATTCCCGATTTAAAGGTGAAGCCCAGCAGCTACCCAGACAGGCAATGGGCTCCAGTTCTGGGACTGCGTCCAGAGATCCAATTCCACCATACTCCCCCTGGATTATCTGTCAACCAGTCTCCCAGATCTCTGGATTAGCACATTATTTTTCAGTATCTCTCCCCAAACTCAAAGGTCTGGTTTTCGAGTCTCCACCACTGCTGTCGGCGAACGACGTGAGACGTGGCTAGAAATCAAGCCGAACCGAGACGCGAGAATCCAGATCTCTAACTAAGACCGCCGCACTCGCTTCACGTTCCCTGGCAACCAAATTAGCTTTAGGGAAACCGGGGATCTAAATTTCAATTTACGGTACTTTGCTCATATTTTTATCATTGTCATCTCAGTGCAGATATTCCAGAGAAGACAACAGATTACTTCTAAAAGACGAGTCCCGGTCTATCCTTCACACGTTCTCCTTTCGCCATCCTCGTCAAGCGGCACGCAGAACGAAGCGTGTGCAGCTCCTGGGAGCCGTGTTGTTTTTCACTGTGTAATCCGGGCGGACTCGGGGGAACGAGGGATCCGTTATCAGCAAGGGGCCGTGATGGAGACTCGATCAGGCCGTCTGTCTGCGGGGACCGGGGGAGCCGAAGTTAATCAGAGACCGACAGACCCCTCATTACCCCGAGGATTCACACACTGCGACCCTGACGGGCTCTCCATCTCTTCCTGTCGCACAGACACACACTTACAGAAAGCATGAAAGCTCGCTCACACCTTCACCTTCTCTTTTTAGCCATCAGCGGGAGCTCCGTCACACCCTCTGGGATCTTACTTCCGACTAAGTTCAACGCCAAGAATCAGCTGAAAGCCAAAGGAAATACGGCTTAACTCTTTCTTTCTGATCAACATGTCCAGCCCCTCTTTTTAAGGTTACTTTGCGATGCACATTATACAATTAATCTTCAACTCAACATGTTTTCTCAGTTAATGAAATTATGATGTTTATTTATTCATGAAACCCATTTAATCCTTGCGAGGTTTCAGTGATCTGGTTTCAGTCTGTTAGTGGTCAGTGGCTGAGGGTTTTGCTGCGCTGCACAGAGTCAGACGCAAGTCAGTTAAACTAAAATGCTTGGTTTTGTGTTGTGGGAGGAAGCAGGGCAAACCCAGAGAAAACCCAAACAAGCGTGCAAACTCCACATACAAACCCCTCAGCCAGGACAGAAACTCTGGACTTTCCTATTGCGAAACAAAAGTGTTAACAACTGCAGCATCGAGCACATAAACAGAGGCTTAACAGTTTTGACAGATTAAATTAGCCCTCCATGTTGAACATTCGATTAGTCTGACATCCTGAACTTGAAACCAGGCTAAAAGTCAAGCCACACTTCAAGTCTTTAAAAAAAAACAAAAAAAAAACAATACAATCGGACCTCTTAGTCACTATTTCTGTCCAGTTAAACCTACTGTTGTTTGATTTGAGGTGCATTCACACAGCACTTTTGGATCAAGCAGTCACAACAGCTGGGAATCCGGGGCGCTCATGCAAGAAGCTGCCCAGTGCGAGCATCAAGAGAGGTGATGTGGCTCTGTGTATAAAAGACAAATGCAGCAAAACAGAAAATAAAAAATAAAAAAAGGCAGCAGAGAACGAAAGAGTATGCTGACCAGCTGGGCTTCCTCAGAAGCAGAGCCAGGTACTGCGAGGCTTTAAATGTTTTAAGATCACTTTTTATCTGTCATTTCCTCTCTGTTTCACTGGAAAGTCGTTTTTTTGTTGTTGTTGTTGTTGTTGTTTGTTTTGTTTTCTGCCTATGAGCAAACCACGTCAGCGTTCCTTTTGTAATTGAACCAAGACCCCGCATTTTCAACCCGGAGCTTGCTCGTTCGGTTCACAGCAGAGTTCAGATAAAGCTTTCTGCGGAAATGAACTCTCCTGTTTAAAGGGTGCTAACGTGGGGGAACCCCCTAAACTTTAATTTGACACATTTTTCCATGTTTCGTGTCTCTTTCTCTGCTGGCTAATTTTAAGCAGTGAAGGACTTCAGCACATGTGAACAACAGCAGAAGTCAGACCTACACATTAAGCCATATATTGACCAGCGCTGTCAAACCATAGCCATTAAAGAGCTGACACGCAGGAATCCAGCTGGCCTACCTCTGGAGAAAGGTGTAGGAAATTATATGGCATTTAGATTAATTAGACACAGTTGTCAGACTTAATTAACTACTAGGTTTAATTAACCATGTAATTAATCTTATGGTGGTCCAACACATGTACACGCGCAGACAAGCACGGAGGCAAACACACACACACACCCAACCAGTGCCCACATAGATATGAATAGTTCATGCGCAGCAAATGTAATCTGTTCAGCCGACAAGCGCTCGCACTTTTTTCTGTCAAACCTCACAAGAGAGTTCAGCTGAATGGGTGAATGGCTACGAGCTAAAACAGCCTGAATGAAGAGCGCGTGGTAAGAATAGCACCTTTAATCCATTTCAGGTTTAACTCCTGCCCTCGCAGGATGGTAATCTTACAGCTGAAGCAGCAGCAGCTCATTCAGTCAGCATCCGCACACCTATGTAATCCTTTATCAAACACGCGCCAGGTAACACGCTGCCAACGTTTATCGTGGTTCTGACAGGTTGACGGGAGACAGAGCAGAGTTTCACGTCAAAGTAGTCATTTCAAGAGAAATGTGTGCAACTTTTCAAAAGACGAGAGGGTCAGGAGGGGCCACTGACCCTGACCTTTCCCATCGCCAGGTCCGACCCCGGTAGCCATAACAAGCGTAGCCTGGCAACGTCTCCTGCCTCATGTGTGTGACTGAGGGTGTTGGTGCCATTCTGTGGTCAGCCTGCTGCTTTGTGTGTTTCCACTTTACTGAAACCATGAGTGGACCAATAAGCAGCCGGGCATTACCCTGACCTCTGACCTCAGGAAGCAGAGAGTGGCTGGGACCAAAGGGGTCGGAGCAGCCAACGGCTAAGCGACAAATATAAGCCGATGTAACAGCAGGAGTGGGAAAAAGAAAATCATTTCTGATTGTGGCAGGCTATATGTGAAGTAGCAGAAATTCAAAGATGGGACTCCAAGGGTTTTTCCATAAAATATGAAGCTGGTGTTCTTGGGTCATGCATTTTTAAAAGCAGAATATTTCAGCCGTCTGCCTCGCAGTCTGTCCCATCCAGCATTAAAGCTGCATCGCATAAACACTGTCAGAAAACACAGAGCCGCAGCAGCATTATGACAACAATTACGGTCACGCTCTACATGTGCGTGTATGAAATTGTTGGATCTGTACTTGCATGTGTGTGTGTGTGTGTGTGTGTGTGTGTGTGTGTTGGCCATGCTGGAGCAGTATCGGTGGAGTTCACTCACATAGTCATGGAAAGCCTTGGCCTCGCTGGAATGTTCGCATGTCTCCCTCCGGTCCGGGGCGGCGCAGTACAGATCCCAGAATACACTGTGAACACGGGACAAGACAGCGACAACAGTGAGAACGTCTACCAACAATCCATGTATCTGGTGCAGACAGATTTGCACGCAACACACGGAAGGGTAAAACAAACCTCCGTGATGGCAAAAAAAATAGCATAAGCGATACACAAGCAGGAATGGAGTTAACAAGTGATCAAATATTCCTGTAAATTGATTTTTTTTTTTTTGTCTACCTTTGTACAATTCAGATAGAAACGCATACCAAAATCAAACCAAGAAACCTTTACAACTTTTTGCTTCCTTAAGTTTATTTTCCATGATGAAAATGAATTAATAAAGATTTAGAGATAACCTGCATTTGCCTTTAACCTCTTGTAAATATATGAAATATGCCAACAATGACTCAACTCAGATCAAGAAAAGGAGGCGCAGACTGAGGTGTGTGTGCAAACAAAGTGCAAAGCATTTGGTGAAATCAGAAAAAATATATGAGTCATTCATGACACTTTTACTTGCATAACACTCTGTCTGAAATATTTAAGTCTGGATAAATTGTTTCCCACTAAACTAAAATCTGCATAACTAAACATATTTAATGTCATTTGGTTACAAAAGTGTTGGAAATTTCTGCTGCAGGCATATTAGCCTTTATAGTAATAATACATCATCAGTAGTGATAATGGTAGCAATAGCCAAAACTGCAGTACTACTAGTTTCAACAGAAGCAATTTGAGTAGAAATAATAATAGTAACAGAAATAGTAGCTACATTAATATCTATAATATTAGTAGTAATAGCAATTACATTAAAAGTAGTAATAATAATGTCATCTGAAGTAACAGTTGTAGTTCTTATAGTACTAACAATAATAGGTGCCATGATGACAGCAGCATTAATAATAGCAATAACAGCGGTATCAGTTGTTGGTAACCATGGTAATAACATCAGTAGTAACAAACTGTGCTTCATATACTATCATATATTGTCATGATCCGTGTTTCTGTATATTTATTTTAAGGTTTTTCTGTGTTCAGTTTATGTCCTGTGAGTCTCTGTTTCTGCGTCTTCCCTGTTGATTGCTTCCCAGGTGTGTCTCATTCCCTGATTACCCTCCCTGTGTATTTAAGTCCACCTGTTGTCTTTGTCTCTTGTCGGGTCCTCGTCTTATGTCAGTTGTTGTCTGTGTCGGCTCTCCAGTAGAACTGTTTAAGTCCTGGTTAGCTTGCTCCATGTTCAGTCTGTCGTCAGTTGCTACCGGTATTTAGCTGTGTGCTAAACTCTCTGCCGTGTCCCCAGTATTTGGACTGTTTGAGCCTTTATTCATCATTAAATTCATCATTTTCTTCACAACCTCGGTCTCAGCGATCATCCTCACCACCTCTCAAACCACCACTCCCTGACATATATACAATATAATCTCTGAAATACTTCTGAAAAGAAGAACACCTTAAGCCTTAAACCCAGAGTCTTTCCCCTCCTGCTTCCATAGTTTAACAGTACATGAAGCTCAAAGCTACAGGTACATTTTAGTTCATATTTTAAAAAGTTTTACTTATTAAATCCAGAGTTTTACATCTCAGAAAGCTCATTAGAGTTCCCCCTTCCTTCCCACTTCAGAAACTTAGAGTGATCTCCAAAGAGCTGTTAGCATGAAGGACCTCCAGATGCTCCTCTCTGCCCGCCCTGCCGACCTGCAGGTTACTGACCAATCAGCTCTGATTATGTTACTTACTGTCCAATCAGCCGTCCTCATATAATTTAACTAGAGCAGGTCCAGTCCTCCAGGGCAACAGGGGCCACAAGGTCCCACTCCAAATGGGCCCTTAATTACTGCACTGAAATTAAGTACTTGGTAAGGCAGTCCATATAAAGCACATCTCCTTCCTCACAGTATTGATTTTACGGACCATGCATTTGGAGATCTCAGGAGGGAACATTTTTGCAGTTTTTTAAAGGTGCAAATAAGCTGTTAGCTGTCTTATTTTTGTTGATGGAAGGACGCCACCATAACATTTGTCAAAAGAAAGAAAATATCAATTATTGTCAGAAAGTGCCGCAGTTGCATTCTGCCCTATTTATTTATTTATTTTTTTTAAACACAGCTGATTGATAATTTATGTGGTCCTTCTTTGTTTTGATTTTTTTTTTACTATTTGAGGGATTCAACAAGATAAAGGTCCGACAAAAGGTGTCCTAAAATGAAAAACATGAATAAACATCCCATGTAAACCCTGTAGTACACCATTAAAAAAAAAAAAGCTCAAATTGAAATGTGTCATTAAATTATTTAAACTTTTAGAAGAGAGTCATTGCCCTTGGGTGCTTAGCGCGCATCGGAGTACTTTCAAGACATCAAGGTGCGCCGAAGAACAGACAGAGACCACGCATTGTGTGCTCTCCTGTCACTTCACAATAAAGCCGGCGTACATTATCATATCTATCGGTCGGCGTTAAAGAGATTGCTGCGCCGTCGGAGACGAGCCGCGGCAAGGAGGCGCGACCATCGCAAATCCAATCGGCTCTCTGGGAAATGAAATGTGACTCGGGTTAGAGTTTGTTACGGGGGAAGACACCACCGGGTCGGTGGTGCAGCGGGGGGTAAGGTGATTTAACACCTCCTGCCCTGTGAAGTCGATAATATATTGCAATTTGAACAGCTGACCTGCGTGCCTCCGCGCCTCGCAGGGAAATCTCATACACGCCACGTCTCTGTAGCGTAATCTGAGGAAGAATCACTGTTGGGATGAGAGTAAACGTGCAAACCGAGACTTTCATTATTCCGATATTATTTTGAGGTTGACATTTTTCTGCAGCGCTGGAAGTGAGGCAGGTGAGGGGAAGTTTAGGGTGCGAGGATGAATCCGAAAGTTTCAATGCATCCATCATTCTTTGTCACATTACGACCACAAACTTTGTGTATTTAAAGTAGCATTTTTGTTTTATAGATCAGAACAAAGAAACACAGCTGTAAAGTGGAAGCAAAATAGTACAGCCTTTTAAAAAATGCTTCAAATTAAGAATCTGAAAATGCATATATTTTCAGCCTCCTGTACTTTGAGGCCACTCATCCATCCATCCATCCATCCATCCATGCATCAGGAATCTTCTTTTTTTCAGCATTGACCAATATCTAACGATCCTTGGAACAGATTAACTGGTAAATCAAGATCTTTTTTTTTTTATTTTTTTTTTGGTTGAACTGCCTCAAGCTGTTTCTTCACTGCAGCTGAGCTGAGCAGCGTTGGCGTCACTGCAGATCTCTGATACCCCAACAAATAATCCAGTGCAACCAATTGCCTTTAGAAGTCCTCTAATTAGTCAATAGAGTCAAACTGTGTGTAGTTTACTCTCAGTATAAACCCAGCAGCTCTGTGAAGCGTTTCAGACGCGACCATCCACCTCAACCAACAGACTAGGGAAGAAATGGAAAAAGGTCCGTGGTAATTCTAAAGGAGGTGCAGAAATCCACAGCTCAGCAGGAAGAATCTGATAACAAGAACTATTAGTTGCAGCCAAAAAAATCTGCAAAAGAAAAAAAAAGCCATTGTTGGAATGAATTGAGATGAGATCAAAAACCTAAAGGGTCAAAGCAAAGCAACGATGGAGGAGAAGAACAGCTATTTCAAGGAAATGATAATTGATGAGCTGCAACATCTAATTTTACTTTCCGTGTTATTGGAAAGAAGGAACAGAAGGCGTTCGCCCGCCGCACCGGACCAGAACCAATCAAATGGAGTTCAGAGTTCTGGTCCGTCGGTACGGACATTCATCAGAACCGGTTGGTTGAGTAGTAAAACATCGACTTCAGAGTGAGAAATACGTGTGGCAGCATCATGCTGTGAGGATGCTTTGACTCAACACGGACGGGAAAGCTGATCTGATCTGGAGGGAAAATAAGAGCGGATGAGAACAATGCTGGAAGTAAACCTGCGAAAAAAGAAGGGCTGCAAAAATATGTATTTATTATTTGATTTGTGTAATTGTGTGAGAACACTTGTTCAAAGAGCTCCTTGTCAAAGAATAATTTCTGTCAGTAGCTGGAACAGATAAGGCTATTTTCCTGCAGGATCACATTCAGGCAGGAAAGCAACATGAAGCATAGAGTTAAATGGTTTTGATCAAACAATATTCAAGTATTAAGATTAACTAAGTCTGATAAAGAATGTGTGTCAGTTTCTACAGATGTAAAAGACTAGCAGCTATAATTACAGACAGTAATGTCCGAGAGCGACTGAATTCAACTCCATCCCACACTTTTCAGATTTCTATTTTTCAAAAATAAATACCAAAAACCACAAATCCTTCTCCTTCCACTTCACAACTCGGATCTGGTATTTGTGGGCGTATCACCTAAACTCCCATTAAAATTCAAGACCAGAGGGTTACTGATGCTTCTCCTAGGCACATTGTACCCTATGAAGGGGCTGAAAGCCTTTCAGCACAAACCTGACAATCGCAGCACAATTTGGAGGGAAAACCTGTGTCAAAGTTGTTGTCACATCCTTTTAAAGAGACGCTAATCTGTAGAAATTATCAGGGAAGTCAACATTCACAGTTAATTAGCACAAGCAATCAACAAGAAATCTGATACTCCTACACACCCTTGCAACAGCAACATTTCTATCCAATTATCTAATCATCTCAATCTAATCATCTCATCATGGGAAGCTCTTTATGGTCTTAAGGGAAGTAACTGGTGTTTGAGCCACACATCTCTGCTCCGAGGTTGGAAAGTTTAACTGCTCTTTACTTTTGAAGTGCTACAGGAGAGATTTGGATCCAGCTCCTTTATTTAGATGAAAAGTGAGTATAAGATAGCTGCGTGAGTGCAAACACACTCACACGCATGTGCACTTTGCTTCGAGGACAGAGGAGGAAGGGGATTAGCGTCCGTGCATCCAGGAGAAGACAATTACTAAAATGAAATGCCATCACGATAATTATTTGTAATTAACTGCGGCCTGTCAAAGCCAGCGGTTACAGTGCGCTTTTCTTTTTTATCCCCCCGCCCCCATTATAATAAGGAGAACAAACAAAGATGGAGAGGGAAAGCCGAACAGACGAGTCCATATGATAATCCTGTCTGTGTCAGCTGGTCAGTCAGCAGAAAGAGAAACAGACATTAAGAGGAAGGTGGAGACAGATGGAGATAAGGAGGCAGGCAGAGCATGAATGAAAGAAACAGTGAAATAAAATTACACAGAGCCAACGGAGCTCATCTTATCAGAACAGACTCTTCTTAATGGGACAGAAATGTTAGAATCAAAGCGAGGAGGTGGAGAAAACACAACCTCTCCAATTCTTCTTGCAGCCCTGAACAGCAGACACTCTCCCTGCCGGTACATAATATGCATTCATCAAGCAGGTGGAAGCAATAACAATACTGTAACATGAAACTATGGGAAACTACCATTACATTGCGGGTAATAAAATCAGCAGATTACATCATGCAAGAGAACCACTGGCTCAAAATGAACAAACAGACGTCGGTGGACTTGTGGTTTTGTGCGGCTCTCAGACAAATATTCCAAAAGAGCCAATCATTGTGGAAGCAGTTTATAAAAAAAACAGACACAAAAGGTCACGCTTCAGGCCATTTATTGTATAATTTAATTGAATTAGCGCTAATGAAGGACCGTTTTAAAGCCACTTGCCATACTTTGCTGTAAAATCAGTCAAAGTGAGCTTAGATGTAGTTTGTTACATGCAGAACATGACATTGTCAGCTTCCTTTTTATTATTTTAGCATAAATCAATATGCAATCAAGATGAAATCTACGCCGCCCAAAGACAAGCTTTCCTGTACATTCGCCCCTGAGTCTTTGTTTGCTGAACTTTGACCCCGAGGTCAGGAAGCTGCAAAGATTTCAGGAAAATCTGTCAAATATTTTAGCTCAAATTGAAGTTTTTACCCCCCCAAACCTGGAACGTAACCCAAATACTTTCAAGTGTTTTTGAAACCTGTCAAAACTCTTCCCGATAGTGTCCCAATCAGATCATTTCTTGTGTCTCTTATTTATTTTATTTTACGTTTTATGTGTGAATAAAACGCTCTCCTCAGCAGACCTTTTGAGAACATTGTCCAAGAACACAATATTATAATTGCACAAAGAAATGAGTGTAACTCGATTTGTAAAACAGCATCTATCACAAAAAAAAAAAGTCTGTTAAAGTGTAAGTGACATAAATTAATTCATATGACTCTAGTGTTTTACAACTTTGGCAAGAATGGGTCTATTTATTTATTTATTTATTTTGTGTGTGTGTGTGTGTGTGTATTTGTTTTAAACCAATAGATTAATGGCTGCAAAATGTAAGTACAAACAAAAATCTATAAAGAAACATTTTTTTCATAGAATTGTGCAAAATATTAAACTATTTGCACCTTTAGCTTCTCAAGAAAAAAAAAAAAAAAGAAAAGATCAACATATTCTCTGGATAATTGGACTTAATAAGAGGATATTACTGGGACGTTGTGAAGTTAGGCCAGTCAGTGCTGATCTAAGACGGAATTACAATTATTAAAATTGCTCATATTAAGAGTCTTCATGAAAAAAACACACAAAACTAAGAAGAATAAGGTCATAAATTAGTCAGGGAGGAAGCGATGGCGTCTAATTCTTCTGGAAGTGAAGAACGCTTTCCGCTGTCTCTGATCCTCAGACGTAGGAATTCCTGCTAGAGGCCATCAAAGTGAGATATCTACATAACGCTGTTGGCCTGTGGTTTATGGTGAAGGGCGGTGTGAGTGTTTACGATGGCGGGGGTCAGGGGGAAGGGTGCTGGAGACTCAGAGGCCATCCAGTGAAAACTGGTTAAAGCGATCGATTCTGGGATAAAAAAGGAGACAACTAGCATCGGCCAATAGAGAGGCGGCTAATGACACAATCAACACCTGCAGCCTTCACTGAGCCCTTTCTTTATCCCTCCACCCATAACAACAGATGTGGATGAGTGACCCCCACCAGCACTCCCTCTCCCAAGGTCTCCCCACTTTTTTCTCTCTTGTTGGATCTCCCCCGCCCCCCACCCCCCAAACCCACCCACCTTTACCGTCCTACAGGAAACAGCGTTTGAGAAAAGAAAAAAGGAAAAACCTGCACACCAAGGAGCTGAAGAGGAGACAGTGGGGGTGGGGCCGGGGTGACGGTGGGGTCGGGGTCTTAGGTTTGGCTGTTTAACACAAAAGAGGCTGGAATGCAAAGAGTTAATCCGTTCGGGGGTCTCTCTCTTCCGCAAACAAAGGGACGGGCCTTCAGACAAAGGTTGAGGGAGGAGGAGCGGTGGGTGAGGGATGAGGGAGGTTGGTGGCTTTTCTGCCATCTGGAGCTTTTGTTTTGAGGGATGCTGGAGGTTGGAGGGGGGCAGGGGGGCGTGAGCTGGGTGGCACAAAGGTGGAGACGGGGGCTCCGCCTCCCGTCCTCAAGCAGCCGACCCCTCCGCTCCCCAGACTCCACGCGCAGCCGGGATGGAGTCTGGGCCCACGTGCTCCGCGGCCCAGACAGACGCCCCTCAGCTAGGTCACACTACACTGGAGAGTGCCCTCCATAGCCCAGATAATCATCTCCCTCCACTCCCAGGCCAGTGTCATCTCCCAACGCCAATGAAATACATCAGTACAGTTACGACACACACTCAAGAGTGCTTGGTTTTCCTTTCTACTTTCCACTTTCACTCACACACACACACGCATGCACACACACAAACGCCCTCTCGCTGGCTGCAGCAGAGTAGAGAGCAAACTAATGCTGCACTGTGTGTTTGCGAATGTCACTCTGTCAGTGTGACTGGTGGCTGTCAGACTGAGAGAAGCCAGGCTCTTTAAGGGCCATTATGAGCCGTGTCAACAGGCTGCACAATCACAACACACACGGGGGCAAGGAGAGGATGAATGAATGAAGCCGCATGTCCGGGTTTATTACACAGGGTTGGCCGGGGGGCTTTGGGGATGAGCGGGATAGCATGAATGACAAACAAAGCGGACCCTGTCAAAGCTCTCATCCCCTCTTCTCGGCTCTCGTGCTGCCTGGCCAAGGATCCAACCTGCCTGACTCGAATGCCAGCCGGATTCTTTGTCTGCTCCAGTTCCTGTTCCTTTTTCTGTCCTGCCTGCTTTCTCCTCTCCCTGCCAAAAACTTATCTTTCAATCTGACAGACACCTTTTCTGCTCTCTGTTTTGCTCTCAGGAATCATCTGTTGACCGGAGCTGGACAATTTTCAGCCCGACCAACTCTGATTGATCAGAAATGTGTTTTCATACCATAAGAAAGGAGACACAAAGTTCAATGGTGTACAACATTAAAGAGGTGTGTTTCCTGTTTAAGGAAATAAACAACTTCTCTCAGATCACACAAATGTGATCAGACCGTGCAACACCAACAGAGCCACTGCTGCCGTCAAGCTGAAAATACAGATTTTAAACTCTCTCCAAGTTTTTTATTCGATGTAAAGAGAAAAATTATAGTTTTATTCTGGTAGTATAAACAATCTTGGTGTAAAGGCAGACCCGTCTTTGTCTATAGTTGAATCAGCTTTAAGTTGTAGGTCAAGCAGAAGCCAACACACATCGAGATTGATTAGCCCCTTTAGTTATCTTATCAGTATTTATTTTGGCTTATACTGAAAGTCTCACAGGTTTATTTAGCGTGTTTTGAAGAGTAGCAGCTAAAAAAAAACTCACCAGTACGAAGTTTTGTGCTGGGAAACAGTTTTACTGTCCCTGCAGTTTTACTTTGAACCACTGGTTCATATCATCAACCTACAATATGTTCACTTTTTCAAGTTCCCAAAAAGTTCTTTGAGCACAAGTGTGGTTATTATTATTGTAATGAACACCAAATATTTTTCAAACCATTGTCTAGACCCACATCTGTGTGTATCTCTGGTAGTCACTAAGTAGGAGGCAGAAAACACCCTGGACAGGTCAAACTCTCCATCACAGGGCAACACAATAAAACATGGACACACTTACGCTAAAGTATAAATTAACAAAAAGGTGAATTGCAATGACTCTCAAATCGAAAATAAGTTGTGCTTCAAAAAGTCTAACAGACATGCATATTTATGTGGGTTTTGTAATGTCTGCAGTTCATTCAGGCTGTAAGAGAGTGAGCGAGAGCAAAACTTTCAGCAGGTAACAGAGAAAGTTGAACTGAAATTGACCATTTTGAACTTTCCATATCAGAGTTAATGTAAGAATCAACACAATCTGTGTAGGACACAGAAAATCTACGGCTGTACTAATGGAAATGCGCTTACCGCTAATATAGGATGCTGATAACAGTTTGAGACATTAACGCAGCAGCCACGTTTTGTTGGAATCGGCTAAATTCAACGCATTTAGCCGTATCTGTTTTATTGTCAAAGCTTTATAAAGACCTAGAATTCACAACAACATTTCTGTCTGAGGCTTTTTTCTTTTCTCCCACTCATGATGAGCATTTGTGTCAGTCTCTAAGTCCATTGACACAGCTCTTGCAGGCAGACAGAAAAACACATTCCTCCATTTGTGCAGCATTAAACGATTTGACAGACTTATTTGACGAGTCTGAAAGGACATAAACCCACATCAGAGGCTTTGTTTTACGACACAGAGCTTCAGGTTGAAGTCTGTAAGTTCTGGTGATGGCAGCAGCTTTTTTCCAGCCATGAGGCCAACACACAGTGACAGGGACAGGTGCATGAAAACCGTCTGCAAACAACAGCGGGCTTCGGCTGACTAACCCGCTCATGCAACCTCCCCGCCCCTAACATGGTCAGCAGTTACAGCAATCACAGAGGATGGGACACACAGAGGCTTTGGGAGTTTTTTTTTTCCATTAAAATAAAAATTCAAGCAGACAGTCAAAAAGCAGAAGATGTTCTCGTTTTACATTTTGTGGCAGTAGTTTGAATGTATTCCTATGTAACGAGTGAATTAAATGATACGAAAACAACTTTAAATCCATTGGAGATCCATGAAGGGTTAGTCCTGACTATTTTAAGAAAGCAACTATTCGCATGCGCTCCATATCATCAGATGACTCCTGAACATCCCCACTCTCTTATATGTGTCCTCTATTCTCATTTGTTAACAAATAGCACTTCTATAAAGCTGTACTCTAGAGTTCGGGAATCACACATTGGTATTTACAAACGATGTGTGCTAATTGCTAGAATAGTGTCACTTTAAATCTGAATGGAAGGAAAGTCGAACTGAAACCTCATGGGACGTCTGCATTTGAGTGATAGCAGAAAGGAAAGCCCTTAGGTAATATTACTCTATTGCTGATGAGAGAAAGAAACTCGCCAAATATTTTTTTCCTCGAGTGTCTAATAGTAGAGTAAGAGGCTGATCAAACTCCTCTCCTTTGGAATCGCCTAATGGTTCCTGTCCGTAAAGCAGACGCCCCTTTCAAAACGAGGCTTGAAACTTTTCCTTTTGATGAGCTTGAAGGAGATCTCGGCTGTCTTTGCTGACCACACTCTGCTTCTTTCTGTTACATTACATTGGTGAATTATCTTTGAATTATTAGGGTCATATTTGTCTTCTGTCTGTATTTTCTTTCAACAGAAGAAAATGCAGAGACAGTCCTTTTTCTTCAAAAGGACAAATCATTTTCTACCTTTGAGCTCCCTAAATAAAGACCTAATGGAGCTGCTGCTCCTATAAACTCAGTGTACACTGCAAAAAACACCAAATCTTATCACATAGTTTTGTCTAGTTTGTAGCGCAAACATCTAAGTACACTTGAAATAAGACAAAACTAATCTAAAAGTAACTTTTCATTAAGATTTAAGCGCTTCTTCTAAGTCAATATTTCATATGTGAAAAGTTCTATTTTTTTCCCTCATAACAAGACGCTGTTATCGTGCTGTAAGTGAAATAATCTGCCAGTGGAATCAGTGCTTTTTCATCAAGACTAAGAAATTATTGCCTTAAAATGAGCTACATCTTACTTAAAAGTTTCTTGTAAGTCAGTTTTGCTTTATTTCAAGATATTTGAACTAGAAACTAGACCAGAATACTTACAAAAACTTTGTGTTTTTGCAGTGTAGGCTTTCTGATGTCTCTTCAGTGTTTCACTGCATTTTATTTCTGTCTGGACTGAACTATTAGACAAGCTATTTATTCCATTAGTTCTGTGTATTTAACTTTTTTTTTCTGTTCTGCAAAAAACAACTCCTGCGTTGTGGGTCTGTGTTTTGGTTATCTGTCTCTTTTCTGTCCCCGTAAAACTCAGACAGTCACAGGAAATGGCTGATAAACTTCCTGTTTTTGAGCTTTGCTAAGAGTTAGTGTTTGTAGTAGTTGTAATGTGAATTTATAGCTAAAGCTATTCGTTTAACTTTTATCATTACAAGTGTGTCGTAGTGTAAAATGTGGTCTCTGTGCCACATTCACAGGAGGGGCTGGGGAGTTATTGGGGTTCAGTCACAACAACCACAGTGATTGGAGGAATTGTCAGTGATTTTTGACATTAACTGAACGGTGAACACTTCACAGAGAGATGCCACAAGAAGCTCAGTTGTCAATCAGGACACCAGGAGATGATGTTGTTGCCGTACCTGCAATTACTGCCTCCATTTCACCCCTGCACATTCATTCAAACCTTTAAGATTACCTCTTTGGTATAAACATGAGACCCTTAAAAAGAATCGTGTGTGTGGGTGTGTGTGCGTGTGTGTGTGTGTGTGTGTGTGTGTGTGGCCGAGCAAAGAAACAAAAGTGAGAGGATGAATGAACACATACCACCACCACGAGTGTAAAAATCCTGGCGGTTCCCCGAGTGTGATATTCTTCTCCCATCGGATCTGCGAGAAACGGGGAAAGAGAAAGAACATTCAGGGCAAGAGAGAAAGGAGAAGAATGAAAAATTAGATACTGCAGCATGTTTTATTCATAATGTAACCATTTTGCTTAACGTTCCTCCCAACTTTAGGCTGACAGAGCGACACTCTGGGAGAAATAATCGGCCGGGGAGTGATCTATAGCGCAGAGCAGACGAGTTCGCGGGTAAGACAGTGTGACTGTCTTGAAGCAGCAGTGCTCTCCGCTGCCCTCAGAAAACCAGCCAAGCTCCTGCCTGTATCTGGACTCCGAGATAAGATCCAATGAGAGATAGTCGACCAACTGCCTGCTGCACACGCGACCGCTGACACGGCTCCACACACATAAGCAGCAAAGATTCAGGGCCTCTACATACAGTCTAAGGCCATGTGAAGACAGCATGACAGGGCTGAGATTTCTCTACTTTTTTATTTTTTATTTTTTCTATATGTGCTCTGTATCAAAAAAAAAAAGTAGAAAAAAACAGATACAAGCCCCAGGTTTCTATTAAAGTGTCTATCCTACAGATTTCCCCAGTGCCACTTATAATGATGTGATGTGCGGCGCGTTGTTGTGGGCCTGTTGATTTAATGCTGCTAAAGAGCTGAGTGCTGCACTGTGCAGGAGAGCAGAGTGCGGCGAAGTCCTCTCGGGGACCGGCGGCGCGTTGTGTGGATACTATAAACGTGAGTGAGTGCGTGCGCTTCCCGCTCGAGGAGGAACAGAGGCTAATTAAGGCCGGAGAGGCCCGGTTGATAGCGCGCTCATTAGATGAGCAGGTGTGTCTGTGTGGGACCTTAAGTTTATCTGCAAACTATAAAAAGTCCCTAATCTATTAAAAACATATTTGTGATTGGTCACGTGGGTATTACACTGTATAATTTTTCTTTAAAGTCTCGATAAAACCATGTCGAACAAACATTTCGAGAGCAATTTGCCAGGCGTCGGATGGCTCCCACTTGTCACTTCATGCAAAGTGAGTTTGTATAATGACACAAAGTTGTGTTTTCCTTGTCTGGATGAATGAGTGTCTTCCTGCAGATATCAGGAGGGGAAGCTCTCGAGAGGACAGTTACGACTTTTACATATTTTGATGCACAAGCAGCAGGTGGCTTGGTCAGCAACGTCTCTCCACCAGCAACTAGACCAATGATGTCTCTTCTGATGGATGGCAGCAATCTCAAGCACAATATTGATTTCCAGTTCAAATGAGTACCACAGCGTTAACATATCTCGGTTTTACAACATTAAACCATTCTTGCACGTCCGGCTGCATTTACAGTGATTGATATGGATGTCCAAGGTATAAACACTACCAGGAAAAAAAAAAAAAACCATATCTGTAGTTGTTGCTAAGATGCGTAAAGCTAATTACCCTGCTACCTATGCACACCTTTTGAATCAGCTTGCACCAGTAGTCGTTAATGCAGTTGGTAAATCTGGGGGAAAAAAAATAAAACCCAATTGTGGCCCATTACATGATCTCCCTGTCTCAGATCACCTCTAACATAGTTATGCCAACTTTATACATCTGTGTTACCAAACGGTCAAAGACTACTACAGTCAGTGTGTCAACAATATCACTCCAACTTAATGCAGATAAGACAGCAGGGATTGTTTATGGTCCCAAAAATTCAAGAGTAGAAATCATTTGACTTTACTGTTTTTTAAATAAGCTTAAAAAGCATTGCCAAGATAAAGTGTTTCCTATTAAAACAGGACAATAAAAACCTGGTGTGCTGTTTTTAATGGGGTTTTTTTTGTTGTTGTTTTTTTCAGCACTTAAGACCTTTTACTTGAAAGTAATCTGACAGGCAGAGAGAAGAGGAGTAAAGACATGCGGCAGTCAAACTCGGGACAGCCACTCTAACCACTGTGCCATGTTGTAATGGTTTCTTTACTGGTCTCTGAAAATCAACCAGACAGGCACAGACAAGTACGTGTGTTACTGTTGCTCCCGAAAAGTCCATGTTTATTGGAGATCATTGGTGCAGCTCTCAGCTGTATCAGGATTGGGAATGTTACTTCTGCTGTCTGATCACGTCTCAAAGTATAAAATAAAACTCTAATGCTATATAAAGTTTTACCCAAACTCATCAGAAGAGGAGTTCATGCTGTCACTCTCGTGCTTTTAAGTTGCTGACGTCAGTGAGCTATCTGGAGAAGATAGCATTAGATGAACGCAGGTTGCTATAGGATAAATCCTGGGGTATTTGAGTCGTGTTAATGAGGCGCAATTTCTCAAAATGTCTAAAGAAAAGACGCTCTGGTTTAGGTGAGAATCAATTTGTTTACGCAACAACGTCAAATGTATAGAGAAGTGAGGCATTTGTAGTATTTCCCTATGATCTAATGTCTTCCTATCCTGCTAAAACAATTTAGTGAAAAACTTATCAGAAAGCCCCAAAATGCCCAAAAATTCCATGTAGTAATAATACAACATTGCAAACCTTTTCAAATAAATGGTAACACACTGGAAATATTTTAGAAAGCCTTAGCAGTATCAATAAATGGACACAATCCTCATGCTGGGCACTCACAGATATAGTATTATTTGAGACAACTCCATCCAAAAGACTTAGTTTCAATACCATGTGTGCATGTGTACACAACATGAGAGTTTGTCTGTGAATATGCAGTGTTAATTCAGATCTGTGTTTGTGTGCCTCTGGTTGCCTGCGACCCTGAATTTCACCCCTTTCCAGCAGCCCGACGATAAAACTTAAATCTCTGGGAGAAGATTCACCCGTAAGGCCTCTGAAATTATCAAAGCTGTCTGCAGCCTCACTGCTTTAGCTCACAGTGCTGCTCTCCCCATCATACTCAGATTTGTGTTCTTCACATATATATATAAAAATACATCAAAATCTTTTTTTTTTCCTCCAAATTTAAAATGCCAACAGTCATCACAATGTTGTTGAGGTCAAATATGATATCTTTTGTTTGGTTATTTTTTTCAATTCTTTAAATCAAAAATCTCAAAAATGTTGGTTTAATTTGAACCATTTTAGACTTTTTGAAAGTTTTTTCAGAGGGGATAGAGAGATGAAAGAATAAGGCAACATTAGAACAATAACATATTGATATTATTGCGAGTAATTGGAGTTAATTTATCCGATTGTGTTAAGCCTTTATTTGCCAGCTTTCCACTTTAAATTCTTATTTACTGAACAGGGTGCATATTAAAGTACACACTTAAGCAGAGCTTGGTACAAGTACTTTTACCAACATCTGCTGCACTATAATAATAATAAAAAAAAACATCTGCTGCACTGTGCTTTTTCAAACTGTATAGTGGCTTCTGATTTGTGAAGCCATTATACAGTTTGAAGACACAGGATGAAGATGTTTTTATATCACACTTTATATTCTTTCAATCAATAACTGTATCAACAAAAAGCATGCTCTGAGATACATGTTTTGAATCAAGTTTAACTCAGATAAGGATTTGTGCTTCAAAGCATGAATGCATATAGCGCTGTATTATCTCCATTTACGCATCAAAGGAAGTGATTCAGAACGAACATCTTCAGAAAAGAAACTGCATCCCTTTTTTTATGGTCTAAGTTTGTTACATTTAAGTACTAAGTTAAAACTAAGTTTACACAACTTAGTTTTTCTATGCCAAGAAGTAAAATCCAACTTGGCAGGTCGGAGCTCCGAAAGCCTGATCATCTCTAACAGATTTTGCCACCAGATTTAAATCTTATTGATCATCTTAATCGGTCGAGTAATCATTTATTTCCCAGGTACAATCAAGTAACTGTTGCCTTCATTTGTTATGAAAATTATGCATACATCAAAAACTACTTAAAAGAAATTTGACTTTGTAATTTAATGCCTCGAAAATGGGCCTGTGTCTTTTTAAGAAAGCCCTGCTCTCTCTTTATGGAAATATGCAGCGTGTTGCATGAGCAGGCATTTAGGTTGCCATGGAGATTCAAGGAGTGAGTCAAAGCAACACGCCGGGGTCTTTTCTGGTGACAGGATGACATTAAAACATGATTTAAACATGATTTTGCATCATAAGCCCCCTTTAGAAGGACTTTTCCTGCAGATGTTTGGTTGACTCTTGTGGAGCACCTCAAGGTTTAGTCCTTGGTCTCCCTCTTTTTTGTAACAGTTACCATAAAATACAACATTCATGGAGATAACATCCAGTGCCATTTTGACCTAGATTATGTTATTTATTTCACTATAGGCTCTTTAATAAAGAACCAAATATGTTTGCTATTTTTTTTTAGATATGGCAGATCGTAACACAACTTAATTGGTTTATAACATTAAATGACAAGTATGTGCCAACTCATGTATAGTTTTATAAAAATGGACCCCCGTCATAAGGACTAGTGTGTTTCTTTTAGCAGATAAATTTCACCATACATATAGCAGATATTATTTGAATAATGGCGCAATAGTGCAGTTTCAGTAACTGAGATGGGAAGTAATGAGTTACATTTACCTGATGCTACTTTGATCTATAAAATTAGTCTTACGGCACCCTTCTTTTTATTTTTGAGAAAAATTATTTTTGAAGTATCATGAGTCTTAATTACGAAAATATTTCAACAACATCCACCTCTGATCATTTAACACATTAAAGAATAGTACACTGTAGCCAATCATGTACCAACACAGACATACGCCTGCACAGTTTGCAGTAAAGTGAGACATTTTGTACACGGATGGCCTTGTTCTGATGCTATTTTCTGTCTGCTCAACCTGCTGTGCTGTTTGGATGGCAAGTAAATACACAGTATGTCTCATTATACTGTAAATGTGTCAATTTTTTAAAATTCTATTTCAAAATACAAGAATTAGCACATTTTAAATCTATTTTTGTCTATCTGATTACATTGTATCCAGTTACTAGAAGTAATTTCACCAAATAATTTGTTACTGTTTTAATCGATAACTACTTTTTACTTGTACTTGAGCAAAAGTGTTTTGAAACAACACTACTTCTACTTGTTGACAATTTCTACTACACCCAGCACATATATGTGCAGAAGTGTGTTACTGCTTATCAATGCTACTTTGATCTATTTTTGTACAGATACAAGAACTGGCTAATTATATATATTTTTAATGCATTTTGTCCAGTTCTTTAAAATTCAATAAATTTACCATGAGATAAGAGATTTACCATGAGTTTGACAACACGTTTATGAAATTTATTCATAGTCTAGATTCCTGAGTTCAAATGTCGCTCTGACCCGAGCTGACGTGACAGACAAATGTGTCCTGGAACAAAGTGGCCAGAAGTCGACCTGCCTTTTCTTTCACTGGAAGTGAGCGTCTTTCACAGAGCTGAGTAAAGCCTGTGTGCAGCTGCAGAAAGCCCGAACATGGAACCATTAGCAGGAAGGATGTCCATTAGGAAAAGGATGCAACACATTAGAGCCCTTACAACTTCTACCGACTGGAGGCATAATAAGAGGCTAATATCTCCAGTAGACCTTGAGCAAATTGTTAGGATTGGCTTCAAACAATTAAGGTTTAACTTGGCAGCCACGGGCTTCCCTTGTCAAATATCAAATCAGAACACAAACATGTCCTCACAATATGTCTAATTACACAGTTTATGATTCCAAATTGAACGTAATATAGAGGGGGTGGTTAATCATGTTAAGTAGACCAACCAATGTTTGTATTGTTCCGAACACAGAAACTGGCTAAAGTCCACTGTTGGCTGTAAGAAAGGTCAGCTGGAGGTTATAGAATAATTGCTGAACCCGGAAAGACCTACAATGTAAATTCCTCTGGTGGTCGTACAATAGAAGGGGAATCACACTCATCCTTTTTAAACAGGAAGTTTCATTAGGAGGACATCTTACCTCTGACAGGAAGGTCTGTGCGGATTTCTGTGCGCCAACATGCAGTAAATACTCATAGACGTATAAAGCTAACCTGGAAAACAAAGCAGAGAGGAAGACAGGTTGTCAGATTTTTTTGGTTTCATTATGTTTGTTTTCCTTACGTCATTCTACAATTTAGAAATCATTCAAGGATTCACACTTATTTCACTGTAGGAAAGCAATAAAACAGGACGGCAAAAGCCTTTGAACCAAAGCCGGACCAAATCCTCACTGTTCACGTGAAACGAAGCCGAGACAAACAAGACTTTTACCGTGCGAGGATCGTATACATTGTGGCGAGGTTGTAAACGTGTGATGTAAGGCTCTTCGGTGAAGAGCTAAAAAGCTTTGGTGGCACTTGGCCATAACCCTGTGGTTTTAGGCTGTCTGCTGCTGAGGCCGAGACACTGAAAACAAAACGGTGTAGACACTCTGAGGAACACGGGACGAGGGAAAGAAGGAATGAGCTCGGACACGATGCTCCGACATCACCCAGATCTACATCACATCAGAATGTGAAATACCTACATCCTTATCACGTCACAGTTATTTTTGGACGTTGTGCGTTAGCTATCGTCCAAAAATAGCTAAATGGTGTCTTTGTTTTCCTGCGATGACGTTTTTGTTATTGCAAGGTTGACACTAACCATGTTCAATTAAACAAAAACTAGGGTTGTAGCATTGCTCTGATGTTACAACACAAGAAAATGTTAGATGTTGAGTTCACAAAAAACAGAGAAGACATTAAAAATACCCCAAATTCACAAATTTTCACCTTTCACAAAACACTGTTTCCAGTAGGATCCTGGTAGAAGCAGTGGAGATGTTTGTTTCTGCTGCTTTACCATCGGTATAAAAAAAACTGAACCAGGTGGGAAATTACCACAGAAAGAAAAACAGCCCTCTTTGGAGGGCAGTACTTTTAATAGTATTCAAAACCTGTGTGTTAAGGATTTCTGATTTTAAGTTCAGACGTTGATAAACTCCAATAGACAACAAACAACACAGGGGAAACCAAAGGTTCAGGGTTATTAATTATTAAGTTCTGGAGGTCAAAGAGTCAGGAGTAGCATAATGGAAACAACCTTTGTCATAAATCTCTTCTGTGACGATCATGGCAGCTAATCGAAAGATGGGAAATGAAAAATGCAGACGAAATTCAACAAACCAGTGAGTAGTCTTCTAGTTACATTGTAAATGTTTGTGTTCAGCATAAAAGGTGTTCTTTTTGTTGGGCAAAAGGTTTGTCTGCAAAGCATGCTGCAACGTGCACAAGCATCACATCATTAGAGTCTATGGCATGTGGTCTCATATATGGAAATCATTTATGTCAAAGATTATGAGATCTGATCAAAAGTTTCCAGAGTCGAAGGAAAAGAGACTCATCCTGTCAACCAGGTGTTCTTTGAGCTGCTCACAAGTGATCACAAACAGTGTGAACGGAGCCAAAGACTTGCTGGCTGACCAAACCTTGCTANATAGTTTGACATTTCTGCTTAAGATATTTACTGATCTGTCAGGTTTCCGATATGCGTCCCCCCCAATGACAGACTCGTTCCTACGCCCTTGACAGTATGTCTCATTATACTGTAAATGTGTCAATTTTTTAAAATTCTATTTCAAAATACAAGAATTAGCACATTTTAAATCTATTTTTGTCTATCTGATTACATTGTATCCAGTTACTAGAAGTAATTTCACCAAATAATTTGTTACTGTTTTAATCGATAACTACTTTTTACTTGTACTTGAGCAAAAGTGTTTTGAAACAACACTACTTCTACTTGTTGACAATTTCTACTACACCCAGCACATATATGTGCAGAAGTGTGTTACTGCTTATCAATGCTACTTTGATCTATTTTTGTACAGATACAAGAACTGGCTAATTATATATATTTTTAATGCATTTTGTCCAGTTCTTTAAAATTCAATAAATTTACCATGAGATAAGAGATTTACCATGAGTTTGACAACACGTTTATGAAATTTATTCATAGTCTAGATTCCTGAGTTCAAATGTCGCTCTGACCCGAGCTGACGTGACAGACAAATGTGTCCTGGAACAAAGTGGCCAGAAGTCGACCTGCCTTTTCTTTCACTGGAAGTGAGCGTCTTTCACAGAGCTGAGTAAAGCCTGTGTGCAGCTGCAGAAAGCCCGAACATGGAACCATTAGCAGGAAGGATGTCCATTAGGAAAAGGATGCAACACATTAGAGCCCTTACAACTTCTACCGACTGGAGGCATAATAAGAGGCTAATATCTCCAGTAGACCTTGAGCAAATTGTTAGGATTGGCTTCAAACAATTAAGGTTTAACTTGGCAGCCACGGGCTTCCCTTATCAAATATCAAATCAGAACACAAACATGTCCTCACAATATGTCTAATTACACAGTTTATGATTCCAAATTGAACGTAACATAGAGGGGGTGGTTAATCATGTTAAGTAGACCAACCAATGTTTGTATTGTTCTGAACACAGAAACTGGCTAAAGTCCACTGTTGGCTGTAAGAAAGGTCAGCTGGAGGTTATAGAATAATTGCTGAACCCGGAAAGACCTACAATGTAAATTCCTCTGGTGGTCGTACAATAGAAGGGGAATCACACTCATCCTTTTTAAACAGGAAGTTTCATTAGGAGGACATCTTACCTCTGACAGGAAGGTCTGTGCGGATTTCTGTGCGCCAACATGCAGTAAATACTCATAGACGTATAAAGCTAACCTGGAAAACAAAGCAGAGAGGAAGACAGGTTGTCAGATTTTTTTGGTTTCATTATGTTTGTTTTCCTTACGTCATTCTACAATTTAGAAATCATTCAAGGATTCACACTTATTTCACTGTAGGAAAGCAATGAAACAGGACGGCAAAAGCCTTTGAACCAAAGCCGGACCAAATCCTCACTGTTCACGTGAAACGAAGCCGAGACAAACAAGACTTTTACCGTGCGAGGATCGTATACATTGTGGCGAGGTTGTAAACGTGTGATGTAAGGCTCTTCGGTGAAGAGCTAAAAAGCTTTGGTGGCACTTGGCCATAACCCTGTGGTTTTAGGCTGTCTGCTTCTGAGGCCGAGACACTGAAAACAAAACGGTGTAGACACTCTGAGGAACACGGGACGAGGGAAAGAAGGAATGAGCTCGGACACGATGCTCTGACATCACCCAGATCTACATCACATCAGAATGTGAAATACCTACATCCTTATCACGTCACAGTTATTTTTGGACGTTGTGCGTTAGCTATCGTCCAAAAATAGCTAAATGGTGTCTTTGTTTTCCTGCAATGACGTTTTCGTTATTTCAAGGTTGACACTAACCATGTTCAATTAAACAAAAACTAGGGTTGTAGCATTGCTCTGATGTTACAACACAAGAAAATGTTAGATGTTGAGTTCACAAAAAACAGAGAAGACATTAAAAATACCCCAAATTCACAAATTTTCACCTTTCACAAAACACTGTTTCCAGTAGGATCCTGGTAGAAGCAGTGGAGATGTTTGTTTCTGCTGCTTTACCATCGGTATAAAAAAACTGAACCAGGTGGGAAATTACCACAGAAAGAAAAACAGCCCTCTTTGGAGGGCAGTACTTTTAATAGTACTCAAAACCTGTGTGTTAAGGATTTCTGATTTTAAGTTCAGATGTTGATAAACTCCAGTAGACAACAAACAACACAGGGGAAACCAAAGGTTCAGGGTTATTAATTATTAAGTTCTGGAGGTCAAAGAGTCAGGAGTAGCATAATGGAAACAACCTTTGTCATAAATCTCTTCTGTGACGATCATGGCAGCTAATCGAAAGATGGGAAATGAAAAATGCAGACGAAATTCAACAAACCAGTGAGTAGTCTTCTAGTTACATTGTAAATGTTTGTGTTCAGCATAAAAGGTGTTCTTTTTGTTGGGCAAAAGGTTTGTCTGCAAAGCATGCTGCAACGTGCACAAGCATCACATCATTAGAGTCTACGGCATATGGTCTCATATACGGAAATCATTTATGTCAAAGATTATGAGATCTGATCAAAAGTTTCCAGAGTCGAAGGAAAAGAGACTCATCCTGTCAACCAGGTGTTCTTTGAGCTGCTCACAAGTGATCACAAACAGTGTGAACGGAGCCAAAGACTTGCTGGCTGACCAAACCTTGCTATGTTTGTTTTTTTTTTTTTTTGTTGTTGTTTTTTTTTATATATATAATTATGCTAAGCAAAATCAAAGCATTGGGACTCTGACAGTAAGGAAGGACATGCAAATTGCACACATCAAGCCCCTTTCAGCTCTCTGAATGAAATTCAGATCTGTCTTGCTGTGAGGTGTAATCACACAGGGTAATGGTGAAAATTGGTGCCGAGATGAAAAATAACGTAACTTTTCTTTAGACCTGCAAGTTTCTTTTCTGTAACACACCATTTAATGGTCAAAATTTTAAAAAGGCAAACATTAGAGAAAAAAGCTTAGATAATCTTTGAATTGTTTAATTTTATGTTGGATTCAAAACTGCTAAAACATCCCCCCCACCACCATTTTACAATAAATGTAATGTTGCAGCTGACCACCAGGGGGCTCGACTCACATCCATTCAATTGCACATTTTGCTTACAGTAGACTGGGTTTCTTTATCTGTGCATAGCTCCCAGTCGGCTCTTCTGGCCAACTCTTCACCACTGTTGAAGAAGCTAACCAGGCTACAAAGACCTTTGGACTTCACGCAACGATTCCCGAATCTCCAGCACCAACCCGTGAGCATCCAGCAATGTCTTGAGACTCTGGAGGTGGCAAATATCTCTACCCAAAGAGCAAATCAACTCTAAAACATGCCATTGCCTCTCACCATGTAGCTGGAAATGACACTGCCAACGCTCGGTAGTGACAGTGACCATTGGTGATAAAGAAACGCTGCTTGTGCTTTTCATGGAAGATTCATGATCAGAGAGACGGATTCTGGTTGATTCCGGTTCACATAAGACCCTCATCCACCTGGCCGGCTCCAATAGGCTGGATGAAGGCTGTTGTCTGCTGCTGGCTGCGGCCAATGGTTCTCCCATCAAAAATAGCTAACGAACGAATGAACTAACTCACTCTGGAGTCCTTTGTTACAGGTTATATTGTTATCACGGCATTTTTTCATTATTAGTTGCATCCTAACTACAATGAATGATTCCTAGCATCACTTTTAAAACCTTAAATCTAATCTGCAACTGAAAACACTCGATCTTGTCCTATTCAATTATAACACAAACATTTACTGTCGTTACCTTTTCCTTTTCTTCTCTTTTCGTCTGTTTTTCTTGCTCATCTGATATTGGCAGACAGTTTATGAAGGGACTTATAATGAAGCTGATGTATAAATGCAAACCCTCCTTTTCCAGGAGAACAAATTGTTACTTTCTCTCAGCAGCTGACTCATTCCTGTTACTTGTCACTGCCTTTGCCTTATTAGTGCTCATCACACAGTCACCAGAAGGGATCTTGACAAGTATAGCTGGCCCAGACTTCAGAAAGCTCAAGGCTATCATCCCAAGCAACTCAAACGCTGTCGTCTACATTTATCTGAACTTTACAGACACAGACAAAACTGCATCAGTTTCTTCAAACAACCGAGGACAAAAGAGGTAGTTGCGCCGAAGCATACTGTAAATCTATTTAGTTTTACAGTATGTACAGACACAAATTTACAGATTTCAGCAGAGCTGCAATGTTTTCGTCTGTAATGAACAATTATTTTTACACGGATCACATGCATTCAGGCCAGCACAGAAACACGGAGATATGTTGTTTGGGTCGATGATGCTGAGTGAATCAATACTGAACTAGGCCAACAGTTGAGCAACCAGATTTTTTAAGCTTTGGATAATCAGAATTGAATGCAACTAAGTGGCATGAACTGACATCCATCTGCTAACAGGAAAACAATTTGTTGCAGCTGATCCATACCAGCTTAAGCTCACAGCAAACAGAAAACTGTATCACAAACTTTTCTCTGTTTTAAAACCACATAAGCATCCGTTTCTCTGTTGCACATCAGCACAGGCAAACTCAATAACATTTAATTGAAAATGAATAAGATATCATCAATGGCTGTTTTTTGTTATAATGGTATAATACTGCATATATTATTTTAAATGCTAAATCTTTCTCCAAAAATCTGAAATGAAAATTATGTTTTAGTATAATTATTAGCATATATTTATTGTATTATTCAAAATAAATAAATAACAAACAAAAAAAACATAATTTCATAAGTAAGAATCAGAAATGAGTTAAAGCTGCCAAATCTAACATGACAAAACTTACTCTTACAGAAATAACTAATTACACTTAAACTATTATTTAGCATGTAGAGGAGGCCAAACATGTTCAACTGTTCCAGCCTCCTGATAGATGTGGTTGAACTAAAACAGAGTTCATTCAGTCACGAGTGAAACTAAAAAAAGACAAACAATTGGGTTCTGTTGAACCATTTGATTAAAATTTAATAATGGAGTACACGGTTTGGTCACCACATCAGCAAGGCTGCTTTCAATTCCTGCTGCAACGTTTTTTGAATGTGTTGATAATTTCACTTTATCGGTGCTCCAGCATTGCAAATGTAGCTGTAAATTATCTTTGAGTCTACGCTAAGCCATCTGCATTGATGACAATTCACTCACTTCTGCATGCTGGATGCTAGAAACTAAGAGTAAAATGTGCAATTTGATGGACTTTGTGACTAATTTGTCTAATCACCGTCTCACCACTCAGGATTCTTAAAGAGGATTTCAATTTTATCCCCTGATGGCTAGTTGATAATGACAATAAAACCAAAATTAACAATAAAACACATACTTTTAAGCAGCAGTTATGTATGTTCCATGTGAAGCCCCTTCCTCTGGATTCGAGAGCAGTTTTCGGTGAGACAGGAATGTGGAACAAAGAAATTGCTGCACTTATCTACATCTTTAGATGAAAACTGAGGAAAACAACAAGCTGAAAAGAAACAAAATAAAATTAAAATCTCCATTAAAATGCTTAATTATACTGGTAACCATGCCCTCTTTATTGCCCTTTTAACTCTCTTGCAGCATGAGGCGATG
Organism: Poecilia formosa; assembly: GCF_000485575.1. Lineage (NCBI taxonomy): Eukaryota > Metazoa > Chordata > Actinopteri > Cyprinodontiformes > Poeciliidae > Poecilia > Poecilia formosa. The sequence continues at coordinate 281,065 of NW_006800371.1, forward strand.
GATATGTGCTGACTGGGCGCCCCTTCAGCTTAAGAGATGCCAGGACGGAGGGAGCCGCATCAGGGAAACGGGGGCCAATTGTTTATTTTGCCAGTCCTCCACATAATGTCTGACATAATTGCATCTTGCTTTCTTTTTCACATTCATTTAGTGATATATATATAGTAATGTGAAAAAAAAAAAAAAAACTAAGGACACCTCTCAGTTGGTTCTTCATGGAAAAAAAATTGCTGATTTAAAAAAAATGTCTCTGGAAAGGGAAGTGAAATAATTGCACTTATGCAACAAAAAATAAGGGCAACTATTTTACTCATTAAACAAAACTGAGAAAATGTTAGGGCACCTTTCCTGTCGCTAACTAGAGTTACAACCTTTAGCTGAACAAACTTCAGCGGGATCCTTCTTGTAGTCCTCTGCACGCCCCAGGGGCCAGCGGGGGTTTCATGTTCAGCTCATTTCAAGTCGATTCGCATCGTCTCAAGGGAATCAACATCTGGTCTTTGACTCGGTCCAGGAGTCACTGATACACTGATACAATCCCCAAACACGACGGTTCCACCTTCAAAGTTTTATTTTACTGAATATATTAATTGGCTCAGGTCAAACATATCCCTTCTTTTTTTTCTACTGATTAAATAATTATATCTTAGACTATTATGTCCAAAGACCATTATCCCAGAACTTCAGCTCTTTAGTTTGCCTTTATTTAAACTTAGACTGGCCTTCGTGTTTGCTTAGAGAGTAACAGTTTCATCCCTGCACACCTCTTTGAAAAGTCAAACATGTGCAGTCTTTTTTTTTTTTTAATTGTAGAGACGCGTTTTTGTTTCAAGAGGTCTGCTGGAGGCCCTGCGTTGACATTACAAGGTTTTTAGGATTTATTTTAATATAGGGAGCACTATTTATTTATTTTTTTCAGAAGTCTGCATCTTTATTTAAAGTTGTTTATTTTTTTACTTCTGAATTTTTCCAGGCACACAGCAGCAGGGTTTTTTATGCACCTCGCATTGCTAATGAATTGTTGACATGTCAGTTTGCCTTAAATTGTTTTAATATCTTTATATTATAAAACTGTATTCAGTACGTGTTACTGCTGCCGCTTGCATGCACTGGAAGCAGAACAGTCAAACAACTAGATGCATTTTCTCTGTTCAGTCGTGTTAACAAAGAAAACATATGTAAGAAGTGTTCCAGCATATTGACTTAATATCTCTGAAAACAGTCCCCTGTTTTCTTTCCCCCCTGTTACATTCACACGTTCTCCTCTGTTTCCATTGTGTCAGGCTGAACAGTTCACATGGCAGTGATGTTATGGTGAAAGCAGGGGGAGTCCACTGCTGTAATGTGTAAAATTGAGCCCCTATTTGCGGTGTGAAACACCCAGCAGCAAGCGTCAGTTCCTATATATCCCCCAGCACCTCCCTTTCTTTTTTTTTGTACCGTACAGGATCGCACAGAGATTCCCAAGAGTTCTGCAGCAATGAAATTTTCATGGCGGAGGCCGGTGTGATCTGAGGGGCGCTGCGCACCAGCGATGGGCACCTGCCCTGGCTGCGATGCATTATTTAAAAACACTCATTCAATCCAGGCTTCAGGGGACACCTTTTGTTACTCTGTCAGAAGCAGTGAGTGTAACTCCGCAGAACAGGACCTTCCATGCAAGCCGATGATGCGGCTTTCTAAAAAGAGGCACGCTCGGTACGACAGGTGTGCGTAAGAGAGGGAAACCGAATCGACGTCTGGTTCTCTTTCTCCTCTTTGGACACCAGAAAAGTAAACTCCCTCTTTAGTGACCCCGCCGCTGCTTACACGTGTCACTCAGGAATAAAAGATGAGATGCTTACAAGACAAACCACACACGGCCTTCTTCTCGGTGTCTCCCGTTTCCTCTCCTCTGGCTTTCACTGTCTCACTGATGAAATGCAGCAAAGGAAAACTCCGATGCAAATCATACGCCGGGAAGTGGGAGATCAGACTGAGTGGGAGGAGGCTCGTTTGACCTGCAACTGACTCAACATCACGGCCCATGATAGTAGGTTCACCGAACATCTGTCTGTCATGTTCTTTCAGCTGCAGCATCATTTGCATCTATTTTTACTCCATACTCATTGAGCAGGATTGTAGCCAGAGGACAGGGTAAAATAAAATGTCTACCACCCCCTTTGTGATTTTCTCTCTTTTTTAGCTCCTCCTTTTCATTCAAGCGTAACAGCACTTTGTTTCACATCTATTCATCAAGAAGATCTCTCCGCCCGCCTCATCCTGAGGAGCAAAACCTGACATTTAGCCCCAGGCTGTCCCAGCCAACCTTCCCTTTCCTTCACTTGCCCCCAGAGAGGCGGGCATCCCAGCTGAGTTTAGCCAGCTAAAGCACAGACAGTTAGAAAATTAACTTTCATGTCCTGATTTGAATAATTCAGCAGTGATCAAAGTGCCAGAATGAGGTAAAAAGTGCAAAGAGGTGATGAAGGAGGAAGAAGCTGATCTAGTTTCATTGATTTATATATGAATAGTTGCATTTTCAACCCAAACTTCAAAACGTTTCATGTGACAAACCGGCAGAAACGTAGCAGATAGTGTGTAAATGTATTCAACCCCCTTTAATCTGTTGACCCTAAGCCCCATTTCTGCCAAATTAGCCTCCCAACACGTTTCCTTGCCCCGTTTTTAACTCTCAGCATCTTCCTTCACTGCAAAAACACAAAATCTCACCAAGTATTTTTGGATTAGTTTCTAGTGTAAATATCTTATTACACTTAAAATAAGACAAATTAATTCAAAAGTAACTTTTCAGCAAGTTATAGAAGCTTGTTTTAAGTAAAAAAATTCCTTAATATTGACGAAAAAGTACTTGCTCTATTAGCAGACAAATGAACTTATAGTGTGGGAAAAACGCCTTGTTATAAGTTAAATAATCTGCTAAGTACTTTTTCATCAATATTAAGGAATTATTTACTTTAAAAAGCTAATATATCTTGATAAAGTGCTACTTGTAAGTTAGTTTTGTCTTACTTTAAGCTTGCTAAGACATTTGCTGTGGAAACCTACAAATACTTTGTGAGATTTTGTGTTTTTGCAGTGGTATCCATGTAGAAGAAAAACAACCCCACAGCATGATGACAACGTGGCTCCTTGTAGGGACAGCATGGGGCTGACATGCGGTGCAAGTTTTCAGGAACGTTTGGCAGAAAGTTCGGTTTTAGTCGCAGTCAACCACAGCACCTTCTTCCACACGTTTGTGGTAAACTACGAATCTCCCTCAAATTATTTTCAGCAATGATTTTCTTCTTATATTCTATGACAACAGCCAGATTTGTAAAGTGACATGATTGCTACACCTGAGCTCTAGAGTTACCACTGGACAGTGAGTAGCTGTCCGCTTTAATGATCTGTCTGTCTGTGCAGATGAATGATTAAGCCTTGATTGGTTTGAACAGAACTTTGTGAACTGTTCAAATCTCAGAATATTGTTTTATAAGCCAACCTTGCTCTAAAATCCTCCACGGTGTTTTCTGTGACCTGTGTCTGCTGCGTTCCTTCATGTTGACGTTTGTTCACTAATGTTCTCCGACAAACTATACCGACAGCTGAATTTATACTGACGATAATCTACACAGAAGGAGAAACTGACATTGGTGTCAGAGTGAAGGGAGCTCAATACAAGACCATGCTGCACTTTCCAGATTTTTATTAGTAATTTGTAAATTATTTTGAAACCTTGGTGTCATTTTCCTATCAATTATTATGAACTCCTGTGTTTTGGTCTGTCACACAGAATCTCAATAAAACACTTTGTGTGTAATTTAATAAAACGCGGGATAGTTTAAGAGGTAAACAAGATTTCTCTGTGCACACAGAGAAATATTCGGCCGGGCAACAGAAATAAAGAGTTAAATGAAGTCATACGGAGGTGAGTGAGAGGCTCGGTGCCTGCTTCAGACCTCTGCGATGCTGTAAAGACGCTTCACTGACGCGTATTCCCAGCGCGCATGCCGTTTCTGTTTGCCCGTCTTTGTTCTGGCGGTTCCTTTGTCAAAACAAATCAGTGTCAATGAGCATGTAAACACAAACGGCTTTAGCCACGGGTTAATCCAGACATTTCTCACACATGCACATAAACGCGTCCACATTCATGTGAACACATCAAGGCAACGGTGATCATCTCGCTGGTACCCGGTTTAGCTCTGGTGATCTCCTCTTGCCACAAAGAAGCATCTCAGGCATTTCTGAAGATTTGGGATAAGGAGCATTTTGGATGTCACCGGTACAGGTTTCGCCATTAGTGAGTTTCATCATCGGCGAGTAGTTAATGAGGGCAACAATGACATAACCTACCATGAAGCAATTAGTCCAAATATTCAAAACACTCATCTGTTTCCTATTATCACCTGACACTCACCCTCATTGCTGTTCGCACAGATGCTTTCCTCTGTATGTTAATAAGAGACAAACTGTTCTGCTCGGTGTGCAGTGTTGCCAAACTGATTAACAACTTCAGGCGCAGAGCTTCAATATTTATACTGCCTGCTTTATTTTGAGTGCGAAGGGCAACAAATTTGTGCGGATGCACCAAAAGCGGCTGACGACAGGCGGCATTAATTGACTGTTGACACATCTGAATGGGAGCGCCGTCACCCCGAAGGGCGCTGGGGGTAAATCAGGGGTTTCTTTACTTTTTTCTGAATACTGTTTCTGCTTGTGTTCCTGTGCAGCTCTTTATGCTTCCTTCAAAAGACTAAAATGCAGATGGCTGTGCCATCTGTGTAGAATCAAAACCATGCATTCAGAGCTGAAGATCCCCCACTAAATGGCACGTAAATAGGTGGGAGGAGCCAGAGGAGGAGCGGAGGATGTAAAGAAACTTGCTTTCAAAACAAACTGATTAACTTTGCACTTGAAGTTCTTCACCCAAACAAATCTAGAATCACTTGAAATCACACCAAAACAAAAAACAAAAAAACAAAAAAAAAATAAAAATACTGTAAACAGAGTATTAAAAAATTATTTTGCTCACTGACTGCTATCTGTGGCCCTTCTTAAGAGAAGATGATTGATTGAACTTTAACTTTTTTTTTCTGTGAATGGAACCTTTAATTTATTTATTTAGGTCACCGGATTTACTAGAACAAACTGAAAGAGATTTCCATTTGCCCTATGAGAAAAAACCCCACTAATTTTAAAGCTGCTGTGTTAAGTTCTTCCATTCATCAGTGACTTTTTATATATATTTCTATACCCAGTTCCTCCTCTGTGGGGAAGTGGGGGGTTCTGAGGTCTTTCCCCAGCAGTTTATAGGGGAGTTATCAGTTCTTCAAAGAGACACAGAGTACTGACACCCATCCACACACACCACAGGGAAACTTACAGCGGGCCATTCGACCCGACATGCCAACGCCAACATATCCTGGGACAAAACATTCGAGCTCAAAGCAGAAAGGTCCCAGCTGGGAATCAACCCCAACACCTTCATGCTGCCTGAACATCTGTCCCTCTGGCTTGACACCAGTTTTTAACTCCTTTCAAAATTAATTTTAAAGTAAAAGTCTACCGACGAGGCTTTTCCTGCCAAATAGAAATGATTGATTTTCTATTGAGTTCTGACTTGTTGATTCAGATTTCTCTTTCTTATGTTTAGAAAACACAAAAAAGACAGGAATGTTGTGCAGGTTTTTTTTTTTTTTTTTAGAGATAGCATTGCATCCAACAGAAAATTAAGGAATCACAAGGTTATGCTCATTTATGCATCAACACCAACGCAACTAACTTTGATTAGATTTTTACAAAATCAAAAACAAGTGCATCGACGTGAACGCTGATGGTTGACACAGTTATAGACTGAAAATGACTGTAATTCTTAGTTTTCATGTGTTTAATAAAGAAGAGAAAAGTTGATTTTTTTCAGTAATTGACTCAAACAGAATCAAACAAAGAGAATATCTTTCCAATTCTGATCTGAATGGTTTCATTTGACAACATGCATCGGCTCTTCCTCTGCTTTTATTATCACAATAAATCTGTTCCCATGAAAGCTCTTATGAAAATAACCTTACACAGTGATCTGGTGTAAACACACCCCTGCACTCCCGCTACATTTGACCCGAAGAAAGCGAGGCCAGCCGGCTGAACCCCATCTATATGACGGTTCCTTGGTCGTGTTGAGGAATCCACCTAGTTTTCTGCATGCCGATCTGTGTTATGTTGCTGAACAAAATCAAGACTCAGTTTTAAGGCTTTACAGGGTTTTTTTTATTTTTATTTTTTTTTTATCCATCACTGTGCAACACAGCATCCTAAACACACTCAAACACACTGTTGAGCTTGTATCTAGGAACATTTTGTACACTACGTCAGAGATCCACAGCATGTAACTGAGAAGTTCAGTGTAAACCCTTTTTTTCCTTGTGTTTCAATTTCAGATTTCACCACTTTGCGGATGTGCACACCAGACTACCTGCAAAACACCAACAACTGAACGGCCCTCACAGGGGACACCTGAAATAAAACTTTATTGCCTGGGGAGCCATGGATACTAAAAAAAAAGCTCTGACAGTGACAACATACTGTCTGTTAGTCACTGTCTTTGTCTGGTAAATAGGGCAAAACCTTGAGAAAACACTGACAAAACACTGAAGAAACTAGCTGTTGGAATATTTCAGGAGGAAAGTTAAATTCCTGAAAAGCAGCTGCGCATTTGCAGAAACAAAAATCAGAAAAAAAGAAGTCAAGAGGCCTTCTGGTTGTTTTTAACACAAGCATGAAAAAAACGTTCAAATTTTGCACTGCAAGAGCAAAGCAAGGAGGCAGTTTATCAAAATGTTTTTAGACATAACCATTAATATTTCATTCTACAAGTTTTTCTATGAAACATTAATGCTCTAGTGTAACTCGCGTGTTCTGTCCACACCCATGCGGTCAGACTTCCTCCAGCTGCGCAAGCAAAAACATTTCTCTGCACTAATATTTCCTAAATGTTGGTGTCAACAAGTTTTGCGCTCCTAGCTGAAACATTGCATCACCTGGTTCTTCATTAAAACAACACCAAGACAAACATGCAAGTGCAGCACCTGCACTGTACTTCCTGCTCACTTTTGCATTCTGATTTCACTTAACGTCATGAAATCTTTCGTACATTTGATTAAATCAGAACGACCCGATGACGAATTCTCCTGACAGGAGCTGCAGCTCCGACGCCAAACTCTTTCCTTAATGCCATATGCATCCATCTGGAGAGCCTTCTTTTTCATTAGGCCAATATGTAAAGAGTTGAATGAATATGTAAATATGAATATGATAATTCACTGAAGCCGCTCCACGATTACAAGGGAACATGTGTTAGCCCTGCGGGGGGAGTTAGGGGGACAAGACAGGTGAGGGGAGAGGGCGAGCCTTTTCTGTGATGTGTGGACGTTACCTGCTGGCCTGTGACGGATATACACACCACATACGCTGCTTTGCAAAAAATATTCACTTTCTCACATTACGTCCCTTTTAAAACCACAAACTTCGTTGTATTTTGCTGGGATAATGAACAAGGGTTCTGAAGCTCCTGCATGAGGTAAAATATTTAAAATGTGCCGGCGCGTTTAAACCCCTTTACTCTGCCGCTTGTGAATAATATCCAACGCAATCAACTGCCATCGACTAGTTAAAAAATGTGACTTTTGTGTATTTAAACACCTGCATGTGTGACTGTTCTGCGAAGGTTTCATGACCAGTAATATGTCACTTATCAGGTGGATAAAAAGTTTAAAGCTGAGTTCAGATGTAAAACAATATTCCAAGCTCTAAAATTCACTAAGCATTCTTCAGCTAATCAACTAAAAATGTGAAGAGTGTGATCGAACTGCTAACCCATGGTAACTCTGGAGGAGCTGCAGAAATCCACAGCTCAGGTAGGAGAAACTATTGACAGCTTTTAGTCATGCATGCTACAAATCTGGCATTTCTCAGAAAGTTGCTAGAAGGAAGCTATTGCTAAGAGAAAGAGAGAGGAGGTTCTGTTTGAAGTTTGCCACCAGCCATAGAAGGGTATGGCGTGGATGTGGGAGGTGCTCTGACAAGATAAGACCACAGCAAAATGAAACTTTCTTGTAAAGTTGGCAGAAAAACTTTGATACCACAAAATACCCAGAAAAACTTATGACCACAAGGGAAAGTGGTGGTGGCCGCATCATGCTGTGATGGACAGGAAGTTCATTCACCTTCCAGGAAGACAACAGAAATGACAGATAGAGCTCCATTTTTAATGGTTGAGATTGAATTGTGTTCATTTCTTAGAATGGCCCAGTCAAAGTCCAGACTTGAGACTAATTACAGCCAGGTCTGAACATGTATTAAATGTCTTTTGGACTTTGATTTATTAAAAAAAAAAACATAAAAAAATGCTACAAACTCTGTATCATGTTCTTTCCATTTCACAGTTATGCATTTTCTCATAAATATATGGAGCATTTGTAATTAATGTGACAAAATGGGAAAAAAGTTCAAGTGTTGTGAAGTTTTTGTATATCGCCGAACATGTTTAAAAATGTGATGTCTAATAGAAGAAGCAAGTTGCTGCAAATAAGTGACAGGTATTTAAACGCAAGGAAACAGCAGGATGTAAAAACAAACAGGAGTTTTTCTTTTGTAATTTAAGCAACCCCGAGTTAGATGCATTCACCATCTGCAGCTTTTCTCAAAAGACTTGCACCTCTTATGAGTTAAATTATTAATCCCCCACCTACACTATCATTTGAAATACATGCTGCCTCTGCGCTGATTTCACTCCTAGTGACACATGCAACATAATCCACAGTCCCCTGAACAAGCGAGCACAACTAAGAACTGACTAAAGACACATTATTTAAATTATAAATGGCTTTTCACCATACTGTAAATAACCCAGGCTCCACAAACCGGTGTAAACTGAGATGCTGGCGCTTCATATGCAATATTAAAGCATCATATGCTGGTTCAAAGGTCAGCCCGCCTGCTGCTGCTGCTGCTGCTGCTCATAAACTCACATGGGACTGTTTTCATTTAGGAGCCACTCCTCCATATCAGCACACACAAATACACGAACTCTCAATTTTCACACGGAATAATGGGAGTTCAGGGTGAAATCAGACGCTCCGTGCCAGCAGATGTGCACAAAGTCGTACTCGAGGAAGCCTCCACTAAGCGCATAAGTGACTCACATCACTAGAAAGCCTAATCAATTGAATATGACACGGCAGTGCATCAAAACATATAAGAGAGTCTCTAAAGAAATTATGTTTCCATTGCAGATGTATGACGGGAGTCGTGTAGCCGCACAGCCTCCCAGGACTTGACATTGTTTTAGGGATTACAACTGCATCTCCACGGGGAGCCCGGCTCGCTGTTCCACAAACTCGTACTGTTTGGTGCGTAATGGTGACAAAACAGCACCACGACGATAAAAAGAACTCCCCGAAGGCTCACGTAAAGAAATAACTTATTATTATTATTATTATTTTACCCCCAATGAAGCTAAGCAGGAAAAAGGACAGTCATCACTCTGTCGGGACTATGACATTTAAAAGTTGCTCATAATAAACCAAAAAACGAGTTTATTAGATCAAATCTAAAATGGCAAATTGATTTTTTATTTTTATTTTTATTTTTTGACGATATCTGCTTGAAATAAAGCTTGTCTCTGAAATAAAAGCTGCGGATTTTCACTTTAAAAGTTGAGCACTATTGTGGCTGCTGAACGGGACAGAGCTTCCCTCCTCTTGCCGCCTGAAGTGCCTGCGCCCCGTGTTTTACGCACCAAAAACGCGCAGCCTGAGCGCTTCGAGCCGATAAAAAGAACCAAATCCACCCGAAGCATCCAGCGGCTTCATCCCCGAAAGTTTCACGGAGACACATGCGAGCAGTCCACGCAACCGCGGACGCATGCTTGCACCCCGACGACAATGCCTCCTCAACTTTTACCGCCGCACAAGTGCGCGTTATAAATAACCGGGTAGATAAAAAAACAAACAAAAAAAAACACAATCCGTGATCTTGTCCAACATCCCGCACCAACTTACAGAGCTGTTCGCTCACATTGTTGGGAAACAACAGGCGGATAATTACACACGAGAAGTGTTTATTTATTTAATTTTTTTAAAAGGTAAAAGTTTAAGAGACGCACCTCCAAGGTGGTCGGATGAGTTGAGGAGGAGCGCACTTTACTCCGGCGCACTCCTTTAAATTACACTACCTAGTTTAGAAAGTTGTGAGCCCCTCCGCTGCCCCCCTCACGTTTAAGCAGGTAAAAACTCTGACAATTAAAGCAACACAATCCACTTACTTTTCTCTCGCTTGGCTATCGGAAGGGACGACAGCTCCTTTACCTTTGGCGTACATGCTGAATTCTGTTTTAAGACTTTTGCCCCACTCAACACCTGTCAAAGAAAGCAGCCAGGAAAACGCTCCATCTCCATAGCTACCCCTTTAGTGTTTTTCCTCCCCCCCCTTCCTCCTCTTCTCCTCCTCCCCCTCCTCCTCCCTTCTCCCCATCCTCTTCCCTCCTCCTTCTCTCTCCCTCTCCCTCCCTCCCTTCCTCTCTTTCTTTTTTTTTTTTTTTTACATCTCCAACATTGGCCACAAATCAGGCACAGTTTCTACTGGGGGGACTTGAAACCGTCCGCAGTTGGATTTTTTTTTTTTCTCCTTCTCAGTCGCTGTTCCACTGACCTGCTCATCCTCCCTCCGTTCTGCAAACGGTGGGGGCTTCTTAAAGGGAAACGCACACTTTTTTTTTTGTTTGTGGAGTTTCATCAACATGAGGAGAAAAAGGGGGAGGATGGGGAAAGGTTTGCCGGGTTCTTTTACTCCTCTGTTTGGGACAGGGTAGCTGGTTTATCCTCCCTCTTTTGTCTTTTAAAAACATACCAAGACTTTGACAGGCCTTGATTCATTCACACGGATGGAAACATTATCTAATGTAGTTTTCTTGCAGACTCTTGCCTTTGTGTTGAATGAGTTCTGTATGTAGTGAGAGACTAGAAGTGATACTGAAGTCTAGTGGCATTTACATGGTCAGACTACAACTTGCCATTTATTTCTTTTGGATGTTCTGGCCTGCTGATTCTGGGTTTGTCTGATTGTTAGTTTTTGTTGTTTATTTTCTTGACAGTAACCACTGGAAGAGGAAGTAAGAGTGTGGAAAAGGAAAGTCACCAAGTAATATCTCTTGAGGTACTCCACAAAAATGGTTTTTCAGGGAAAGACAGCAATGTTTATGCATTTCATTATAGGATCAATACTAAATGAAAGAGCTATTGTATCAAACACAGGCGTGAAACTGTTTTACAGATGCACTGACTGAGAAATTCAATTATATATATATATATATATATATTTTTTTTTTTTTTCTTGGAGATCAGGTCTGTTAATTCAAATTTTGACTGAATTTATTTCCCCCCACACAACAATGATGCATAAAACATATGCATTATTATGGTAGCAAGTGTATAAAAAATAATGTACAATAGAAATGATCAGTTCCAAGAATACATTTCCTTAGTGGAAATTATGAATCAGGCTGAACTGTTGAATTTTTTTTTGTCTAAGTACAAATTCATTTTTCACATATTCAATCATTCTGTGACATGTCAGAAAATATGTTGTTTCAATTAAGACAGTAAAAATATGTCTTCACTTAATACTTCATCTTTTTTTTTTCTACATGACTACAGTGATAACATGCATTCAAGATCATACAAAAGGAATGAATGTAGCTTTTAGATGCATAAGCTAAAAATCTGAAATGTTTCTCTTATCGTTTTGGTTTCTGGCTTCTGTCATTTTTGCATAAATAGTTTGGTTTTGCTTCTTAAACAATATTTTTTTATTTATTCAGCCTACTTATTTATATTGTCACTTGATATATCAGATATCAGATGTACCTGTGGTAAGAGAAGCACTACCAAAGCCATAATTAACAGGTGATCAGATTAAGCACTCATGCGTCAAAGAACTAATCCATCAAGTGTTACATGCAAAACCAGTAAGTGAGTTGAAGCTGCTGATTGTTGTCACACTGAAATCATTTGCAGCACAGCTCTGTTCCTCGCTGGATAAAGTGTCTCCAGGTTGTGAAGTCAAGACTCGAAACAGAAGCTTTACAAGGTGATCTGTGCTTATCTTCAGCATCATTATTTACATTCATTCAAGCTATTCCAAAAACCGGCTCTTGACTTTATCTGTCTTCAAACACTGTTGAATATGCAAATTGTCATAGCAACATTGCATGGCTGTGTATTGGTGCACAGCTGATAGAAAGACGGGTCTGACATTTTGATATGTGTCTAGTAATTTGGCAATAAGGAAAATGATAGAATTCATGATATCCTTTCATATAACATAAGAAACCAATCGATGATATTAATCTCTGTGTAAGTAGAGTTGTTCAGTGAATTTCTCAGAGGTCTTGTAAACATTAATGAACAAACTAATAAAGACCAAAGAACATACTTAGACAGGTAAATGATACAGTGTTGAATAAATTTAAAGCAGAGTAAGGTGAGAAAATAAGGAGAGCCGCCTTAAGTTTTCAACCCTGCAGCCAAAATACAACGTATCGCAACAAGCAATAAACATAGGCTACATGTCAAACTGTTAAAATTTTATTTGTAAACGAATTTTAAAAACATGCATTATTTTAGTTCTACTTTCACAATTGACATGACTCTGGCTCCGCCCCCATGTGGAATTTGAGCAAACCTCTAATAAAGAAACAGTGTTACGATGGCAGAGGTAGTGGAAAATAATGCATTAAGACATTTTTCTTTTTTTGGTCATTTTTGCCTTTTAAGCAAACACTGAGGCAAAGATGACAAGCGAGAAAATTCTCCAACAAATTCTACATCAGGTCTCTAAGGTTATTTGTGGGGAAACAACGGAGAATTTAATGTTAAATCCCAAGTTTTCCCAGCCAGAGGAGGAATGAGGGGCACAACGTCTCATTGGATGAGAGTGCGAAAGCTGTGTAGGACACATTTTGCACATAAACGGGTGAATATAATGACTTAAACATACAAGCTTGTGAAAATCCGCCTTCAGAAAAATGCTTAAAAATTTACATTAGTATAAAAAAGTGCTTAAATGTAAATACCACAGTTACTGCAACACGTTTTCATGCTGCCATAGCGCTACCACTGGTATTTACATACATAAAATCAAGCATAACTACTTTCATTTATTGATCTTAGGTTTGACTTTCAATAAGTGATGAGATATGGGATGTTTACTGCCAGATACCTTTGTGCAGATAAACATGTGGTAGCTGCCGCTTTCATTCAACTGGACATAAGGTCGACTGCAGGAAATGTAATAAAATGTGAAATAACTTAACGTTGCTCTGTATTTAACGAGTTAATTTAAAGTGGTTTCATAAAGCAGACCTGAACATGACAGTCCTGATTCAGGTCATATTTACTCCGCACAGAGAGCATATCCTTTTAACCAGCATATCCTTATATATCCAACATCCATCCCACAGCCACCTTGAGGAGGTAAGTATTCTCCAACACACAGAGGAACCAGGAGAGTTCAACATCAAGCTCCACCTATAAGACAAACAAAAGCCAAATTGGTTAACTTTGACTATAGAGCCAGCAGTGGTTCCGCTGCCAGTACCCTGACAGCAGGAGACACCCACAGGAGAAGAAAAAGCAGTGACTTCATAGAGGCACATGTGCTTATTAATACCGTTACCAAAACTACAGTTCCTCACAGACTGCAGAGATCTGACATGACCTGGATGACTGCTCTTCCTACTGCATCATATACAGACATATCTGAGTTAAATTTCCCCCTTTAATATTAGAAAATATGTTAATATAAAAAAAAAGTAATGGACATGAACATTTAAACAGGAAAAAGCTAAATTTATTTCAATATCCTTTCACCACCCATGGGGCATAATATCTTAAATCTTGAATATTCACAGAAAGCATGAGGCTTACACACCCATTATTACCGTTTAGTAGATTTCAATAATCCCGCTGCAAAGATGGCTCCCTTTATAGCTCTAATTACACTGAAAAGAACATAATTAATGCTATAAAGATTTTTTTTAAATGAATGTGTTTATTATTAGTCTTTATTTTCAATTCAACAATGAAATAAGTATGATAGTTAACACGATTGCAATAAAAGAATACACAAGTGTTTGCGTTTGGTGCCGGTGGGTTACCAGACGCATGAGGCTAGCTGGCTACCAGGAGATCTGACTGCAGGCGTCCAGCTTGACGTCCAACAGGAAAATGCTGCGACTTACATCTGTCAGAAAAAGGAGACATTTTTCTTCTCTGAGAAGAAAAAATCTCCTTCCTTTGGACCATCTTGCATGTTGTCCTGATCTAACCCTTCATAAAAGTGTCTTAAGGAGGTTTACAAAAACAGATGAGGGTCATGCAGAACCGTGGATGCCCCTCATGACGCCATTTTTACCACGGTTTACCCCAGCCTTTCTAAAGTGCTCTGATGATGTTATTGGTCTTAGACTTTGACTCAACAGATGTACAGTCTCTCTGAGTTTAAATATCTTAAATATTATATTTATAAATGAAACAAAAAAAATCAGGTTAAATAATCCACTCCTCTTTAAACTGGATTTTTCACGTAAATCTCGTCTCTGTAGGCTGATATCTTGAAGTTTGCATGATCTCAGCTGTTTATGTGATACATAGCACATAGCACTGTTAAACATACCAATGTGCATCAAAGATTAGTCTCATTTACCTATTTATCAGTCAGTCTTGTATATTTATTTATATATTTGTACCCATTGGTGCTCAGGATTTTGGTTTTAGTTGTGATTCTAAATTGCTCTTTTGTGAGTGTAAAATGCGTCTTTTGGCCATGTTATGTACTGATGACCTGCACTCTGTCCCTCTCTGCTATTTCCTGCTAAGGTCACACACACACACGCACACACACACACACTCACACACCACTCACCCCCAATTGACCCAAGTAGATACAGAAGATGGAGGGACAACAATAGTCATATTAATATAACATTCATCCTTATGGTCAAAGTGTACAATGACTGTAGTCATAAATGTAGTTATAATCTTACTTCTTTGTAGTCCTAAAGATGAAATATTACCTGTTGATGCAATCTGACTTAAAGCACTTTTTTAGAGAAACCATATATTCCCTACTTATCTTGAGCAAGTAAGATGACTGCAAACCTTAAAGCACTGACCACTAGAGTCCATATTGGCTTTCTTTAACATTAAACGTGTGCTAAATGCTTGTTGCTTCAGTCTGCAGACTCATGTGATGAAGCAGCTTCAACAGCTTTGACTCATAGAGGGCGTTCAGGCACCCCTGTGAGTTTCCCTCTGCCTGCACATCTGCCTGCATGGGATGGAAAAAGCACTTTAAGTCGCAGTCCATAACAACTGAGGAATTCCCCGAGCTCTGCCCTTGCGATGCCAAATTCTAATTGATCACAGATTAAATCATTCAATGCCAAACAAATGAAAGTCTTTTTCTCCACCTGCCTCAAGAGGTGTCCCCAGAGCCTAAAAGTGTGTGTGCTTGTGTGCGCGAGTGAGTCGGGGTTGTGTGTGTGTGTGTGTGTGTGTGTGTGTGTGTGCATGGTAGATAGTGTTATCTAGAGCCAGTAAAATAAGAAAAAAAAAAACAATCTAAAAACAACCAAACTCAAAGCAGCAATGAACCCTCCACCCTGCAGTTCCATGAGTCAGCCTTGACCTTAAGTAGCTTCATAAACCTCTTGTCAACCTCTTCCTTTAACCCACTTCTCTTTACCTTCTTTAAATCGTGCATTTTGCAAAAAAAAAAAAAAAAAAAAAAAGTAAAACAAACACACACTTTGCATGCAGTACGGAAAAAGTGATTCTTGAAGGCCAAACTGGTTCCACTGGAGACTGTTTTACTGTTATTTTGTGTCATTGCGTGGCTCAACAGGGTGGGGAGATTTATATACATTTGGGTGCAAGCAGATATGCGCACAAAATAAACTTACATTACTCTTTTTTTGCTGTCAGTTCGTGTAAAATAAGACAGTTTTATTCCACTTTTTGTCAGCGTAATCCTTTATTTAAACAGAAAAAAAATCTCGAGACTCATTTAGAAGAAAGACCTGTTACATATATCACAGTGAAACTATAATTGTTACGTCCTTTCTACCTTTGAGCTTCTTGAACTTTCAACCACAGCTTTAAAATCTTATCTGTACAAAAACAACCTAATTTCACAGTAGTTTTTTGTTGAAAAGTAGAATTTATATTTAACAAATATGGCAGTAAAGCATTCATCTCACCAGGAGAGTCTCTATAGACCTTTACAGCAGCAGTGAAATGTTTTGAAGCTACAACCTGTTGCTCCCACGCAAAGCAGGTCAAAACTGGGGAAAATTGATAAGACGATTTTCCAAAAATTGAAACAACAGACATATTACACTTGATCTTTTGTTATAAATATACAAATATAAATATTTCACAGATGTCTCTAACCAATCTGGTTGAAAATGTTTTATGCAAAGCCAACAGAGACATACCCCCCAAAATCTTGCAGCTGTAACTGCAACAAAATGTGTTTCCACAAAGCATCCTGCCACCAACAGTGTGTGAATGTGTGCATGAATGGGTGAATGACTGAATGAAGTGTAAAGCGCTTTGGGGTCCTCTGGACTTGATGAAGCGCTATACAAGTGCAGGCCATTTATTGACCCAGAGGGTCCTGAATACAAATGCATGCTACAATCTTAACATTCAAACCCACAATTACGCCAAGTAGGTATGTTGCATAAAAATCCCAGTAAAATACAAGGGATGTAGAGGCTGTGACATGATCAAAAGTGCAAAAGTTCAACGAATATGAATGCTTTTACAAAACACTTGCAATTTTAAGTTATCCGTTTTCACAAACATGAACCTGTGTCTGTTTTGGATGTCTATCTGCCAGCTGTTTTGGCTGTCTGGCTGCCTTTGTGGCTGTTTGTCGGTTTTGATTTGCATCACACCACTTGGTCACCCAGTTCATCTGTACCATTCCCAAATGGCCAACACCCTCTATGCCCTCCCCTCCTTTCAGACAGCTTCATGTCTCTTACACCCAGCGGCTACAGCTGTAGCGAAGAGAGATCCTTGAACTCTCCCATAATTAGACACAAAGACAAAAAGGGAAGGAATATAACTTCTGTGTCGCATGCTTGAAAATACAGGTTACAGCAGCAATGCGAGAAAAATAAATCCATCAACTGTACCTCTGTGATCCCTGTTAAAACGTTCAAAGTTAGTGCAAACTTTAAACGCGTGATTCGGCATATTGTATTGGACATCACAAAAGCCTTGGCTGCTAGAAAACATCTGTGTTACATTTTCTGATGTCTCATTTAAAGTCGCATGTGCTGCTATTTCAGATTTACAAGCAGCTTAAGGCAGCTCACCATTATGTGCAGTTTTAACATGTGAAAGACGAGGCCTCACCTGGAATGCAAGCAGAAAACAGTCCTTTTTTTTTTTTTTTTTTTTTTTTTTTTTAAAAAGGGGGGGGGGGGTTGCTCTGCTGTGGTTTCTTGGTAAGATGATGAAATACGATCCAGTTGGGCCAGGCTGAGCACGACAACCTTGTGCTTTTAAGACTTAAGAGAGAGCTGGAAAATTCAAAGATATATTGCACAATCCTGACCAGACAAAACTTCTGTCCTATAGTTTTTGCATTTTCAAATTTTCGTAGGCAATTATCTGTTTTATGGTAGTGAGGGATTAAAAGACATCTGATCAGTTTCAAATGCCTTTTTTAAAGCAAACTTGTAATCTATCAAAACTCTTTCTAGATAATAGAAAGATTTTCATCATATTATCTTTCCATCTTGCTTCAGGGATGTTGGATACTATTTTGGTCTCCCCATTTCTTGTAGTTTGTCATAATTTATTGGCATCTGGTTGTTCACCTGCGTTTTAAGAATTGACCTCAGGTTCTGAATGGGACTGAGATTTCATGTGGTCAAGATCACAGGTCAAAAAGTCTAATGTGGCCATCTGAGTCATTCCGGCATCACCTTTACCTTGTGACACTGGACTCCACAAAAGTCAGAGGAAATGACTTTCGAAAAAGATTGTGACACAACCAATAATATCCTGCAGTTCTTTGGAAGATAATTATGTGTCAATGCACACCTGGACTGTTTCACTATTTTTACAACGTAGGAGTCGTGGTAGCTCTTACCTTCTCCTCAAATTATAATCCAGATGTCTTGTGCAATCAGGGAAGGATTTTCTCTGGAAAATAAATGATACATAGCACTGTTAAATATACTATTGTGCATCAAAGATTAGTCTCATTTATCTATTTGTCAGTCAGTCTTGTATATTTATATATTTGTAGAAGAAACAAACAAATGCATTTCAGTGTAAGGACTAAACGATTTACCTACTACAAACACTCATCTTTAACTTAAGTGGGAATTAAATACTGAATTCAGCAGTCTTATTTGACTGATTAAAATCTGGTTAGTCATAACTTGTGAGATTCTCACAAAATCTTTCTGAAAGATCTCCCTATATCTAATTACTTTCTAACGCTCATATTAGAGTCCAGTCCTCGAGGACCTGAGTGTCCTGCAACTTTTGAATTCATCCCAAGTCCAACACACCTGAATCGAAGGATTGAGAAGTTAATATGATTCAGTTGCACTGATGCAGAGAATCATCTAAACCCTCATAAAACTGAGTTTCACACCAGTGATCTGGTCTAAGAGGGAAAAGAAAATATATTTCTCTCAGCCTTTACACTAATTTGTGTCCAGTTTTAGAGCAGGCTATACCAAGAACTTCCCTCTATGTTTCAACGTACAGCAGGAAGAAAGCAGCTGTTTGTAACTAAAGCCAGGACGAACGTAGCAAAATCACAGGACACACATCCTTATTTAGAAATGCCCCCAAGTGGTAAAGCAGCTGTAGACTGAAATAGACAGACACTAGTTTGGGATGGCATCATCTGGAGTTTCTCCAGGCATCCAGCATGCAAAGGTGAGTACGTTTTCAGTGCAGACAAAGCGACTGCATAGGGTTGTATGAGAAAAAGTAACATTATTATTAGATATTCGCTGTGACATTCTCACAGGCTCTGAGTACTTTTTGTTGCATCCTTGTCCCTAGCGGCGTTGGGAGGGTGCTGGTGCCTATTTATCTCCAGCAAGACATTTTGGGCGAGAGGCGGGGTTCACCCTGGACAGGTCACCAGTCTGTCGCAGGGCAACACAGAGACACACAGGACAAACAACCATGCTGCACACACACACACACACGCACACACCTAGGGACAATTTAGAAAAACCAATTAACCTGACGATCATGTTTTTGGACTGTGGGAGGAAGCCAGAGTACCCAGAGAGAACCCATGCATGCACAGGGAGAACATGCAAACTCCATACGGGAATCGAATCCAGGACCTTCTTGCTGCAAGGCAACAGTGCTGCCAACTGCTCCACTGTCCAGCCTCACTAAAGCCATGGAGTTATTTTTTTTTTAAAATTTGAAATAAAAATCTGTGGCAACATGGCTACGATGGGTTGTAAATTGTACATGCTTTATTAAAGTAATGCAAGCAAGTTCATTTGTTCTTGCAAATCTTCGTATGTCATCAGAGTGCACACTGTATCTGTGTGATAGTGGTGCTACTGCTGTGTAAACATTAATTAGCAACAACAGTTCTTCTGCATAATGCCTTAGGGTTTTAGTAGACTGTTTTTATAGAGGTTGCTTACACATTTTCAGCATACCTGCAAACAAAGTGCACAAATGAAACTGCCTTATTTTATTACCAACTAGTGGAAATAAAATCTTAAACAATAAGAAAAAAAATACTCCTTGGCTTAAAGCTACTCTTATATAATCTTCAAGCTATTTTTCTTATTTATTTTCAGATAGACTTGTATTTAAAAAGTCTAAATGTTTTGTGTGTCAATTTGGCACAATTTGCACCAATCAGCAGCTGCATTTGACCGTCCTGTCTGCAAGACGCAGAGTGAGATCTGTGAGGCAAAACTGTTGTCTGAGCTGGCAGCAGAAGTAATCCGAGCTGAACTGATGGCTGCGGGAAAAGAACAACTGCATCAATATATCTGCTGGTCATGCCTCTGATTTGCATTGTCCAGAAATGATTGTTTTTCAAGCAAATGCTGGGATGGCACTTCTGTTTGGTTGATGTTAATGAAGCTGCTTTATTGCCAATTCTTACTTTTAAATTTTAACATTTTCCTTCAGTTGTGCCAAAACCTAACAAGTCTTAGTTTACGTTTGAAGACTTAACAGTAGCTCCAAATAAAAACCATAGAACAAGTCTTAAGCCTTATTGCCCAGTTGTATTTAAAGTCTATCTTATCCATATATACCCTTAAGAACAGGAACAAGAAGTGAGTGTGGCTGAGTGGAGGATGTGATGTTCTCATGAGTTCTGTGGGAAGCTGCACAGCTCATCCCAAGTACGAAGATTTTGGTGCGTGCAACGAAGATACACCTGTCTACGAGTGGACTCGCATTTTATTCCCGCGTCAGAGTCCACCTTCTCATAGTCAGAGAGGACAGAGATGTGTGCACAAACATCTCCCACAGCTGAGATCCCATCATACTCAGCAGGTGTGGAAAAGGCGGGGAAGGCAAAGACGAAAAGACAAAGACAAAGAAAGTAACGATGGGAAGTACCGACAGATACATAGAGCTTGCTAGGCAGAAAAGTATGCCCTGGTGGAAAAGGCAGAGGAGGCAGAATTTTAAAAATTACCATTTTCAAAGTAGAGGAGTGAGCTGCAGACGCACCACCTGAGCAAGAGGCAATCTCAGTTTGTGTTGTTGCCCCTTCCTGCTATGTTTTGGAGTGTACTACTCTCTCAGCCCTGCAATCTGTAACAGCTTGCCCCTAAAACTTTAATCCCCCACATTTTGTTACAACACATCCACAAACCAATATTTTATTAAACTTTTATGTGATAGGCCAGCAGAACACAGTGCTGCGTTGTGATGGGAGGGGAAATAATATCCGTTTCTCTTTTCTTTTTTTTTTTTACAAGCAAGAAAAAAAACGTAGCATGCATTTGTGTTTGGTCCACTTGAGTCAATACTCTGAGAAGTCAACTTGCAATACACCCAGTTACAACTTCGAGTTTTTTAGGCTACTGTACGTCTCAACCATCTTCAGACAAAGAGTGAATTTTCCACAGAGTCAAATTGGACGGAGTATCTGTGATTGTCAGTTTTCAAAACTTGTCACATATTTGCAAATTGATTAAGGTCAGGTGTTTGATCTAAAAGATTTTATCACATAGGTAGACTGTCATCTTAATATCTCATATACTGAAAGGTGAATTGTGTTTTATTCTCTGGTATCTTTGTGTCTCCAACATATTTTCTTCCTGAATAATAATGCATTAAGCTGTGTGCATCTTCTCATGGCTCAAGTTTTAATAAAAGGTGGTTCAAAACCATTTACTGGAGACCCCTTTTTACTTGTGGTTCGCAGATTCACCTATTAGCAGATTCTTCTGTGGAACATAACTTCAAATTATTTGATAATATTTTTTGTCGAGATCTAAATAGACGAAAGAAAATGCAGTTAGAAAGCTGAAAGCAATGCTTCTTTTAGAGGATTAATAACCTGATGTCCCAATGAGATTTTGAGAA
Source organism: Poecilia formosa (assembly GCF_000485575.1). Lineage (NCBI taxonomy): Eukaryota > Metazoa > Chordata > Actinopteri > Cyprinodontiformes > Poeciliidae > Poecilia > Poecilia formosa. The sequence goes on from NW_006800371.1 coordinate 302,721, forward strand.
ACTTGTTTTAATTGTTAACTGTCATGTTTTTGACATTTAGAGCACTTTGAGCTGCCTTACTGCTGAAATGTGCCATACAAAAGGCATTTTTCTTGACTTGAACTTGTCAAAAAGGCAGTTCTAATGGTTTTTAAAGAGGTTCTCAAGTATGTGTGGTCCCTGACCTCTGGCCACCACAGGTCCACTGTGCCAGATAAATAAAAACTCTGACATGAACACATTCTGCCTGTTTGCTGCATTCTCTTCATAGCTGGTGACAAACTGTCAAAAAATACTTCTTATGACTGTCATCTTGCCACTAATCCGTGCAGGCCAGATTTAAATCTACATTACATTTTTACAAAACAAAATTAAAAACCATGCATTTTCTTCCACCGGACACTTCTGCGTCTCCTGGTGTGCCTGCAGTATATAACATGCAAAATAATGAAGTTTGCCGTTGTAAAGTGAGAGAATGCGAGAAGGTTCAGGAGTATTCAAACTTTTGCAAGAAACAGTGTTAGGATATACAAGTAGAGTTAATTTATATAAATGAAATCACAGACAATGAATGATGCTCTGTCTTCTTGAAGTGACTTTACATTTAATAGGGGAACATTTTATTCCTTGCTACTCCTCACTTTGAATTCTAGCACAAGGAACAACTTGGATGCAGGCTTTGGGAAAACTGGTGAGCGTGACCGTACCTTATAATTTATGGCATGTATTGCTTCCATAAATTAAGTTCTGGTGTCCATAATATGTCCTGATGATGCAACAAGGCATTATAATGTCACCACACATACTGTCTCATTAGTCCTGGGTGATAAGTAAGGAAGAACTGTTTTTCCAATGTGGTTTCCTCCGTAGTTTTGAGTAAGAACCACTGGAAACTGGGCCAAACCCAAAAGAACCACAGTAAAATATGTGGTTACATTCTGGCCTGCTGGTCCTCTCTTTTCCATCTTCCGCTATCCACCGCGCTCCACCCTGCCATCTCCCTGCATCCCCACCAACGCAATACTGGCTTTCTCTTTCTTAGAAAAGCCGTGGTGACATTACAGAGAAGAGAGAACAGGGCGCAGTCAGCCCAGAGTGGGTTAAAAGTTAAAGTGGAAGCACACTATTTGTGTTGCAGGCTTTGTGGTGTCTTGATCTCCCTCAACCACACTGGGTGGGCACGACAAAAGTGCAGCTTCAATCAGATAAGGACCAGAGCAGCGGTGGCAGAGAAACACGTAGCGCCTGCAACTGGCTGGCAGGCGCGACAGGAAGTTGCATCATTAGTGTAAATTCAACCACCACACCAAAAACATGACTCTGTTTTACTTGGAAAACAAGGCTGTGTCAAATCTCTTTTCCTCCTCCTCCTCTTCCTCCTCCTCTTCTTCTTCTTCTTCTGCTGTTGTCCCTTGTCTGCACTCTGTGCGATCCCACACCCTCCCCCATTCCAGCCCTTCACTCTGTCACATTTGTTAATTCTCTGCTCAAAGACATGCTCTGGAGCACACTCAGCGGCGTGCGTGCCCACAGTGGCGCATGCATGCACCGTGCATCACTGTTGGTCTCTGCTGCATGTCTCCCACACGCCACTGGCAGCCAGCACAGAGCGGCGTGACCTCCCACTGCCCTAAGGCGCTTTGTGTGTGAACATATATGTATGTGTTTGCATGTGTCTGTGTGTAGGAGGCGGGGGAGGGGACGGGGGTTTAGCAGACGGGTAATGGGGGTTGTCACACCAGGGAGTCGGGGATTGACGGTTGTCTGCTCCTTCATGTCCTCCAAGAGAGAACCGACGCTATTAAGAACATCATTCGTTTCCCACCACTTTGCATCGCAAGCCTTTAAGTAATGGAGCTGCAGCACAAAGCTAATTTTTGTTAAGTTACAAAAATCACGATGAGCCTATTGCTTTTGTCACACCGTTTTCTTTCTTGCCATTTGTATTGGCAAGATACAAAAAAAAAAAACATGTTTTGAGCTCATTTAAATATGAGAAAAATGAGTTTGTAAAGTTTGATTTCCCTTGTTGTGTATGTTGTGTGAGTTATTGAGCTGAAGGGTGTAAAATTCATGATACTTTTACAGTCCCATTTTATTTATTTGTTTCAAATAAATGAACCATGTAGGGATGAAAGTTTAAGCTTCCAACGCATGAGTGGTTGAATAATGACTAACTCACTTAATCCAGAAAGTACAGTTTTGTATTTGTTCCCTTTTGTGTTCATAGAGATCATTAAACTAATTTTAATATCGTACCTCAGTAAAACCTCAGTAAAACAGGTTTGAAATCGTAAAAAAAGTCATCATGTCCAACCTGACCCAATGTTAAAAAAAAAAAATTATTTTCCTCTAAACCTAATAGCAGGTTGTGCCAGTCAACTTCCATCGTTCATTCGGCAGTGAGGATTTTTTTTTTGTCACTATGGATGGATTTTGTCCTACTTTTCCTTACAAATTTGTGTTAATTCAGCCACAGTGGAGATTTTTTTTGTGTGTGCAGGAACGACTTGTTTATGGTTATGCTGCAGTGTCTCAGATTTATGTACTTCACATCCAGTAAACTCATAGTTGAAATCATAAAAATTTTCTGGTGGAAAGCATTTCTTGGTTCTTCCAATTATGGAAAGTCACGAAGGTCCTGAAGTCCTGAAGTCGAACATAGCACGACTCCTTTTATGTTTTTCTTCTGAAATGCTGAATTTGTCATGTTTGGTTTGCAAAGGACTCCAGTGCAGAGATTGAATATTTGATAAAATGAAAACCAAGGACAAATGTACTTACATGGAAAACACGCGACAGGCACACAACAAAGACAAACAAAACTGAGGTAGGCAACGGAAGGATCCGATAAGAAACAACTGAATGTCACTGGATTAAATACTGGGGGGCTTGATTACTGCACAAAGGACAGAAAGCTGATTGGAACAGGGTGCAGGTCTGAGGACAGACCAGGCATGCATGCAGAATAAGGAGAGAGAAAGAGAGAAATTGTAGGTGAGGAGCAAGGGAAGGAGAAAACAAATAATCTAACAAAGATAAATACATAAAAAGCACAGCTAACTGAGGTTTAAACTAACCAAAAGTAGACATTAGCTTGAGGAGACTGATATAAAATAAGGCATGGTTGGCAGAAACAGAAAAAAACTAATAATCATAATAAAACAAATCAAAATCCAAACGAAACAAAATGCACCCATTTCAAAAGGTTTCACTTTCGGCTCATCGGTCCACAGAATATTTTCCCAAAAGTCTTGGGAAGATGCTTTTTGGCAAACGTGAGACTGGCTTTTGTGTTCTTTTTGCTCAGCAGTGGCTTTGGGGCTTAGAGCTCACTGATGGATGACATTTTTGCACTATTGCACAATATAATATCTGTTTCTTGAGCTGAATCATGAACAATAACCTTAACTGAACTTAATTTCTTGTATGGGAACAGGCATGAAAAGTAATAAATTGTGGAGGAGGACTGATCCAGGTCTGAAAAACAACAATACAGTTAGCTCACCTGGACCTCCATATTCCTAATCCATCTAGAAAGCAACTTCTCTCCTGGTTGCCCCTAACAACTCAGTCCAGTGCCTCCTTTGGCTGCCAGCTCAGTGTCAGATTTTCTATTCGGTTTATTTTTCAAAATATCCGGATTTTTTCCTTAGGGCAAAATCTTTTGTTTGGCTGCAAGTGGTTTTCTTCAAAAAAAAAAAGAAAGAAAGAAAAAAGAAAAACCACAAGCATATATGTTCACTATGAACTGTCTTTGTTGTGCATCACACCAACAGGTGAACCTCATCAGCCTGATCAAGGCAGTGTACATCTTTTCATGGTAGCACATTTTCTTGTATTGTTTGTCAGCCAAAACCAGTTCAAAATGTAGGGGACTTTCCCACGACTCTTAGCAGACACCTGCAGTGCTTTAGATGTTGTTCTTTCTTTTGTGAGATCACATTTGAGTCATTGATGCGCTATTTGGGCAGCTTTGTTAGTCTGGGCGCTCTTGGGAAGGGTTGTGAGGAGGAAAATACTTTCCTACAGCATTTTTATTTCATGCTAACCTCAGTTGGAGCCACTCCATGCATTCAGCATGCTGAGGGGAGGGAACTGTAATCAACGCAGACTGACCATCTGCATAGCTTAAAATAGGAATAGGCGATATATTTGAGCCACACTCGCATCAAAACACTAGTGTGACCTTTGAAGAATGTATTTTGCTTTTGATGTGACCTTATTTAATTTGTGCAAATTGAGATGAAAGGGGTTAAATTCAGTTGTTTATTTTTTCTGTGGGTTGGTTACTTTTCCCATGAAGTCAGCATCTTGATTTTTTTCAATTCAGGATTCAACTTACCGTCTTAGTAGTTGACCCATAATGGTTAAATTGGAGCCATCAGTTGAAGCACTTCTAAGCAATCAGTATGCAGAGTTGAGTGAAACATCATCAGTGCATACAGATGGTTTCCATATTTATAAGAGTCTTTATGAGCTTACGGTGATATTTATCGCATTTTCTGAGACATCTTGAATGTAAATTTCGTAGCACTGGTGCAGATATTGCTGTACAGTCTATAGTATTGGATTGATGCTGATAACGTGAAATTTAGGGCAGGTTTTTAATCTGCGTGCCAAAATCAAAGTATAGATTTGAAATCTTTTCCAGTGATATGGAAAAGATTTCAAATCTAGTCTGGGTGATGTCTTTTATAAAAGACACCAACAAACTCCCTGCTTGTTGTCCATTCTGGATACCCTGCATATAGAGGCAGGGTCACCAGGAGGACAGAAGACAACATGGTAGCTGGAGGTGCATGTCATCATGTAACGCAAGGAAGATGGCTAGTGGGTTGGAGGGTGGGCAGGCTGGATTGTGATTCTGTCAGAGGAGAGGTGGGGGTGGTGCTGATATGAATAATACCACACAGAAAGTAAACATTTATTCTGTACACCCACACTGGCAAACTGGAAAAAATTGTAGGAGGAAGAAGATTTAAAAAGAGAGGGTGAGAGACAAAAAACAAAAAACAAAAAAAAAAACAACATAAAATCAGGAGACACTTTAATGCGAAACATACCAAATATTTTAGGTTCCCAAAATAGGCACGGAGGGATGCAAAATTTCATTCTGGCATTCTTGTTGGTAGACTTATGAATGAAGTATTGTTTGGATCTCTTGTTTCTATTCTTTGCTCTTAACATCCTGATGCATAAACCCAAGGAAGCCTGTTTCCCCTATGTGAACTTTACAACCGATTTAAACAAGACTGTAAAAAAAATAAAAAAATAAAAAACTCAAAAGTTTGAATGAGAGCAGTTAACTCCACAGAAAAGAGAAACATCAAAATGAGCCAACACCGCAGGATGCCAGGGGAATGCCACTGCAGGCTCCACACTGAGAGGAAGGCTCTGCAGCACGCTTACTAGCGCTTTTTTTTTTTTTTTTGGTTTCCTGGGGAGACTGTACAGTCTGTGGGCGTGTAGTCTGTTTTAGGACTGTAGCATCCCTTCCTCACGCTGTCTATCTCCTCGGATTTAGCTACAGTAACTAAAACTGGCTGATTTAAGACATCAGGGTTGCTGTATTTCTAACTGTGTGTTAGTGGATGTGTTTATGCTGCATGGAGGGAGAGAGAGGGGGGGGGTTGTTAAGCTTTCCAGAAAAAGTCAGTTGATGTGACCTACATATTCATTATCTTGCACCATTTTTTTTTCCCACATCGACACATGTAGAAAATCACTCACAGGACAAGAACAGTGACCGGTGTCAGGCAGCAGAGATGAAGGCTACTTTACTTCAGCAGCACTGTTTTCTTTGTCTGCACTCAACCGCGTCTTTTCCAGAGATGGCATACCGCTCCTCACACATACATGTGGACATAAATAAATGTGTAATCAACCCTTTGGCTTGCAATTTACACGATGAAGATATTAAAAGAAACAACTTCAATGGTGACATCAGGCCACATGAAATATATCTGTGAATGCCTCACAACACAAGTAATATGAAGGAATTCAAAGCAGTTGTAATTTCATTTTAATACTGATTTGTACTGATACTGTCACCGAGTTAGACACATTTCAACTTGGTATAAATTTTGTACTTGGTGGCACTTGATTGGTTTTAAGTTCTCCTCTTGGATACAACAAGTATTTTTTTAACAGGATCAGGTGTGAAAAAACAACTCATTCAGGTCAAGTTTGGAGGTGGGCTTCATGTGAACTCATACATTCAGATTTAGATTTAACATAATGTTAAATCTGATATGTTTCTTCTAGCTGGACGTGATCTTTGGAGTAATGCAGCCAGAGTCCTGTCGTCTCGGTTTAAGGGAAATAATTGTAGCTCAACATAGTCTTTCTTTTTTCTGATGAAAAGCTTAAAACCAATTAAAATTCTTTAGTTACATGTTCAGTCACCAATTTCTACGATACGCTGTTTGGAGACAAAATAATGTTAACAAAATAATGTTAAGCTTAACATTATTTGTATAGTAAGAACAAATACATATTTTAATTACGCTATTTTAGTGAACATAAATAATTGTGGTTATTAATTAATTATTAATATGTTATAACAGCAATCTAATTCTGACCCTTGAAGGCTTCTGTCCTGCAACATATGTCTATTCTTCATATGTATGAAGACTGCTGGACTTCTGCCCTCGAGAAATCAAGCTTGAGACTTTCTTTGTATTTCAGTGGAAACTTTATGTGGCACCTAAGTGGATAAACTTCAAAATAAAAATCATCAGAAAAAAAAAACTGAACATTTTAGTAGTTACATATTACCACTAGATGACGTTAAAGCAGTACACGTTTGAATATATGCAGGATTTTTTTTTTGTTTTTTCACAATCTACACATGTTCCAGCTTGCGGCACTTTTAGATGTGGCCACAATTTGTCTGGAAGAATCTGTGAATGTCAAGTATAAAATCAACTGTGGACGACCCTTGAACCTGACTCTTTGACTTTACCCAGAGATAATGTGTGACACCAGGACTGTGAGTGATTGGGATGATGTCTGCTTACAAAGGATGAGGAAGAGTGGGGGAGGGTCGCAGACGAGCAGGAGACGGGCGAGGCGGGGCTAATTTTCATATTCATATCCCTGCATATCAAATGAACCAAGGATGCAAAACAACATTTCATCAGTTTTGAAGTACAAGGTAATCACTTTCCAGAAAATATATGTTAGATGTAGTTTTAGTGAGAAGTGACATATTCTAAGGCCCGTCGATCTGAATCTGCCTTCAACTGTAGCAGCTTGTTGTATGTTACTAATATATGAAAACATCTGAGTCGGATTTTAATGACTGGCAAAGTAGATTCATTTTGTGGCTTTCCAAAAGGTAAACAATCCTTACTTTACCAGACAAATAAAAAAGTGATAAAAAAAATGTATCTTTATTATTAGGCCAGAGCAGCTAAGCGCCGAGAAGCCTTATTGAAATTGTGCTGTTTATTAATAATTATTCTTATTTCTATATTGATTATTATCTTAAATATCCTGTTCTATTCAATATTTGCAAAAGTTGTAACTGTCTGCCATGTGCTTTGGGAATGGACCAAAATGCAGATAGAACAATGGCAGCCTTCTGTTGATGGTGAGATGGCCTATTTAAAGGTGACACATCATGCAAAAGCCACTTTTTTTAGCCACTTTGAGTGTCTGTAAGTGTGAAATTTTTAGATTTATTCTCTCCCGGTGATTAATAGATATCTTTATATTCTGTTTGGGTTATATCTTTCAGCCTGTTCATTTTTCTCTATTGCCCAACGTTTTCTTGTCTATGACGTCACTGCATTGGCTGTGGAACTGCTCAACAAGGTCATGACTTTTGGCTAATTAGCTTTGTGAATCTGCCATCTTTTGTCCTCACGGTGATTTTGTAGTCAAAGTTCAGCTATGCTGAGGTTGTAAGTCGACAAGACAAAGTGTTCGGTTCTCGTGTGTAGCACAGGATTCCTTACATCAGAGACTCTTCAAAGTGTCTGATTAAATTTTATGTCTCTCGGATGTGTACCTACATCAGTGGGGAAAGTTTGTTTGCTCGGAGCACATAAGCACTAAACTACGCTCCATACTGTAGGTAGTTGGTGTGGCTGTAGATGGAGTAAATACAGTATTAACACCATTGCCATGCATTCATTTGAATGCGTGGTTCTGCAGGTTCGTCATCTTCGTTCCCCTGCTCTGGGTCAGACTTTGGCTCCAACATCTAAGGTTGGATGAACAAGTCTTCCATTGTTGACATATTTAATAAACTTGGGAATTAAACGTTTTTTCTGGCGGTAGATAATTGTTGACCTGTGACCTGGAAGGGAGCGGGGGTGTGAAAAGTCTCATTCACAAGAGTGTGACACGAGATTCACAAGGGGAGCAGAACACCAGAACAGAGAGCGATCATGACAGGAACTTCAGAGAGACAGCAAGGACTTTATTTTAAATGTATCTTCAAATTTTTCTTATGAAACAATTGTAGAACCCAGTTAGCTTTCTTACACAGCTACACTGTTAAAAAAAGGCTGAAACACAGAAGATTAGATTCACCTGCTGGAGTTGGAGAACAGTAATTCATGAAAAAGACTGAAATACATGGCACCATGTATTACAATAAACAATAAACAATAATGTCCAAGAACAACAGCTAAACAATCCATGTCTTTAACACAACTAACTTTTCCCAAGTGTGAGTTATAGAGTTTATGTGAGTTCAAGAATGAGGAAGTGTGGTCTGAAGACTCCAGTGTGTTGGAAGCTGTTTCTTTTTTATATGGCCAAAGCAAGTTTAATGAGATGGGAGGCTAATCTGTATCAGCCTCCTACCAGACCAGAGAACGAGTTCAGGCTGGGATTTCATACTCCTAGCTGGGCAATTAGCTGCCATCCACAAACCTCCAGGTTGCTTGATAAGGTTGAGGAAATCCAGGTTCTTCATAGTTGAACCGAGTTCATCCAACCTGGCAACAGACAAATGGGACTTGTAAGGTTTTATAAATAAAGTTAATAACAAATCCTAACTTGAATTGAAGCATGGCAATGTGTACCTTATCAGTCAATATAAATCCAAATTAATCCCCACTTCTAAATCAATACATTTCATACTTAGACGGTTGAAAACATCCGCTGATCGTCCAGTTTATAGGTTTTACATCAACATAGTTTGTCAAATTATACATTAGAAACACTTTAGAGTAAAAAATTATGAATTGTTTGAATTGTTGGGTTACTATTCTGTTTAAATTGACATCGATTAGTAATCTGATCATTCAATTATCTTTCTGTGCTAATACTCAAGAAACCACTCATTTCCGACAAGCAGGAGAAAACAAGAACTTTAAACTAATAAGACTTAAAATATAATCCTTGATAAAAAAAAAACTGTTTCATGACAAAGAGCACTTTTTATAGGGGCTTGTTAGCGAACACGTAATTAGTTCTCTTGAGTCCAGTTTATGATTTAGCAACTACATGACAAACAACAGTCTTGCAATTGTGCTTAAATCGACAGAGAAAACGTTAGTCATGGAACAACACAGGAAAATGAATTTAATAATTCACTGGCAGGGCATTGATATTTAAAGACAGCGTTTAAGATTTCGGTAAACAAAAACTTCCACACCATCAAGCCTTGTAATCATCTGTGGTTTTTGATTCACCATTTTGATTTCCCAACCATGACATGATCCCTTTGTCTTGCTTTGTTTAGAGAAAGAAAACGGTTTAACACACAATTGCAACACAACAGGAGACATCTGCAGACATTTCTTAGCTCTCCGAGTTCTCTCCGTTTAACCATTTCAGATCAGTAACCAGGAGGCATCCTCTCCACATCACCTCCCTTTCACTCTTTCTCCACTGCTGTTTTCTGCTTTTTTGTCTTTTTTTTTCCACAGTTATTCCCCCGCCTCGTCCTCTCCTCCCTCTCCCTCTGCAGAAAAGCCATCCCCAGGACAACTATTAATCAGAGGCAGAAATGATAGATGTTTTGCTCACCAGCACTGCCATCTATTTTGCCTAAGCACAAACAGTTGATGTGCTCTGCATATTTATTTCAGCGGGGGAAAAAAAAGAAAAAAAAGAGGAGTGACTCAAAGGAACACACATATTTGCACGCTGACAAATGCACTCACACAAACACACATATTCTTGTCTTCTGTAAACAACCTCTGCCAAAGTGATGCAGAATCAAGACTTAACAGATTCAGCTCTCATGAGTATCTGCTATTATAGTGTGTCATGGCACCTTGCAGCTTCTTCTGCAGGCTGATGATCGAGCTCCACGGTGAACACTGGTCACTGCCGGCATAAGACCTCTTAAAAAGACTGTAACTAGAAGCAGGCATGACTCACAGAACGGCAAAACCAGTATATAAATAGTGCAAACCAGACTTGAGCCTCCAATGAATCATTCAGTCTGAAGTGTTTTGCAAGTTGACCTGTTCTAACTTTTTCTTTTGGTGAAAAAAAAAGAAAGAAAATCATTCAGCTGACAGCCAAAATGAAAAAACCAGAAACAACCACCCAGAAAGGTAAAAGCGATTCTCAGGGGAACATTTATTTAAAATCGTTCCCTGACAATAAACCGTTTCACAGGGGCAACAAAGTAAAACTCAGTTTCTTAGATTTCAAGGTTGTTATTTTAGTATTCCTTGGTTTTTTACTAGACAACAGACTCTGCTGGCCAGAGATTTATGGCACATAGACTCATGATAATGAGTGATCATAATTTGGAGCTTTAATCGTGATTTTAGGGAGCCGTGATTGTGGAACACAAAATATCAATTTTAAAGAACTTGAACATAATGTAGTTTTACTCTAATGCACACAGGTTAATAAAAACTAGACAAACGTTTTCAAAGATATTCAATGTTTGATAAAATGCCCTCTGCCAAGTTTGGAGGAAAAAAAAATACTTTTTTTTCTAGCCATCAAATCCTGTGCTGATAAGAGCTTCTGGAGCTGCTTAAAGACTTCAAAATAAATACATAAAATAATTTTAATCCTTTGCCGTGACTGGCACTGTTTCCTATTGCTCTCTACTTAAACTAAACATTTGTTTGCGTACAGAAACATTTTTAAACATTTCTTGTGGGAGGCAAAGGTGATTTTAGCCCATCTTATATCAAAGTTGGCGCGCAAATATCTAATTAAAAATTACCCAGTGTATGTGGATAAAAAAATGTGTTCTTTTCTCATGACTTGTATTTATTTATCCATTTTCATTGGATGTACTGAAAATAATTGTGGAAGACCCCCTAAACTGGACCGTACAAACTCTTACACTGCCATCCACTGCCAGGTTAAGTTGTCCCTACAAGCTAAAGTTAATAAATGACTGGTGGTTTTAAAACCACAAGTTTTTTGTTTAAAAAAAAAAAAGTCAAAAAAACTTCATGCCATCTACTGAGTTGTATTTCTCAAATCAGATGTAAATGTCAAAGTCAAGTTTTCTTCCTGAAAAATCTGAAACCAGATGAACAGAAGTGATGCCAAGTTAAATTTAAGCCTTCAAAACATTATCAAACATGTGATTACACAAAATGAATTTTATCTACATTTTGTTTCCGCTTGATACAACCTCCCAGAAATTATATAACTTTAACTATTATTTCATGGAGACCTAAGCTTAGTTTTGCTGTCATTCAGTGTTTATTGCTGTCTTCTGCTCCTCTTATTTAGAAACTACTCAGTCATCCAGATTAAATGGAAACGCTGGAACTAAATCACAAAATAGACAGAATCAATTTTCTGTGATATTCTGCTACTCAGAATTATCTTATTATTTATTTGTTATAAGTTTGCCTACGGCACCAAATGGACCTGAGCAAGCTTTGATCAGGACAATGATCCCAAACGCACTGTGAAACTGGTTTTGAAATTAATAAACCATGCAGATCTTTAGTGGCTGATTACTAATGTAGAAAACACGGAATATAGAAAATGTGCTGAATATGCTGAAGAGCTAAACCAGGTGCCTTGAAACTGGATGGTTTAAAAAAGGCTCCATCAGTTCTGCTAAGAAGAAGTGTGTGATTTCTCCTCAAATTGGCAAGAAGCGTTTTTTAGGTATTACTGGGACGGTACGTGTAGAGTTGAGTTTTAAACCTTGTGCACCCAAAGACTTTTTCAAAAATAAAACAAAGGTGAATTAAAATTAATTGAGAAAGAAAAAAAAAAAAAACTTTTGAAAATTACACATACTGGCTTGCAGGGAACTGCTTGTTATGCCAAAAGTGCTTCATGTTTTTAAAATATTCAGATTGGATTCTGTGTTTCGATGGTGAAAGAAACATGAAATAACACTGTTGTTTGCTCTTTTCTTTCTTTTTTTTTTTTAGATTCATAGCTGGGCTGCATTTGGAAAAACATTAGGGTTAGAGATAAAATGACATACTTCCATTGGCGAGGTTACAGTAATAAATCCATGTATTGGTCAGTGTTAATGGTGATGTTAAAAATCAGCTTCCATTAGGAAACATTAGTCCACAATGGACCGATTCTACTGTCGTATCTACAACACAGGCTCTTTTCCTACATACAAAAGACCAGACGGCTCGTAAAATACGATTCCCCGTTCACTTCTTTCAGCTTTAAATCGAATGCACATATATCATTTAATGGAGTTAAATAATATACTCCAAACCGTATGCAAAATGGAAAGGAAAACAGAATGAAGCATACGGTGCAGAAACATTTCCATGCTACTTTCTTTAAAACCCAGTTTCTAAATACAACCTCTGTATATATTAAGATAACATAACAACCAGAAAACAGACATTAAAATATTCACGTTGACTACTTACTGCTTATATTACAACTGATGCCAAGTAAACAAAGAACACAATGAATTATGGGTGAGCTGTAATAAATATTAAAAGTTAAATAGCACATTTAACAGCTCCATCAAATCCTTTTTTTTTTTTAACTTGGAGAGAAAATGGCACCAAAACAAGTCTGGGCACCAAAGGCCGATCAACAAAACTCAGAAAGCAGGTATGGAGGGAATTACAGATAATCTTTTTCTAGAACCTCTAAGCATGTGGAAGAAGTTACTTTAATCAGAGACACATTTTGCATTGATCCACATATAAGTATCTGATGGGTGATATTAAAAGAAAAAGCTTGTGGCTTGGGCTTGTGATACACCAGTGACTTTTTCTTAATGATGAAGCTCGGTATTTTTATAGGTTTTGTTAGAGAGGAAAAATAAAGCTTAACTAACTCTGGAGATTTATACACAGGGCATAAAAGATTTTCATTGTTTGCAGATGCACAGAGAGGTAAAAAAAAAAAAAAAACCCTGAGTGAGGTACAAGCTTAACTCTTAAAAACACCCTGACCAAAGTAAAACATGGTGGTGGCAGAATGATGCAATGGGATCTAAAATCTTTATTAACTGGGTGAAAGGTTTTTCAAGGGACACTCATTTCCTGTTTTTCAGTATAGTCTCAGCAACAACATCAGGATATTTGGCACAGTTTTTTTTATTTTTATTTTTTTCAATTTTAATTATTGGGAATGTTCTGGTCTGGTTTTGAGTAAAGGTCCCTAGAAGGTTGTCCCATTTGTGTTTCCTTTACTTGTGACTGCTTGTGTTTCATAATGAGGATAGTACACTGAAAAATGTTTAAAGTGTTTGTGATATTTATCACATTAATGGTAATAAACAGAACTAAAACGTTTTATTGGCACTTATGCCAATAAACGTTAGACAACTTAGATATTTTAACGACTGTGTGACCTTTCACCTTCTGTACCTTCTAAAACTTATTGCTTATTGTACTGCATTGAAAAATTATCACAAAATATCATAGAGGTATTAAATGATTGAATGATGCATATCTTGACATTGCTATAATGATTTGTGACATATCTTGCTGCCCTAATGGATCTTTGTAAGACGTTCAAAATTTCTGGAGTTTTCTAAATAATTCTGATTTTAAATCTTGTCTACAACTTCCTTCCTGACCATTTCTGTTGTTCTCCTCAATTTTCATGCTGCTGCTTGTTCACACAAATTAACTCAACATTTTTTAAAGTTTTTAGTTGTAAAAGATTTCTTTAAAAAAAATATGAATAATTTTCCTTCCATTTCTTTGTTACTTTGAGTTGGTTTCACAAAATCCCAACAGAGCGAAGAGACATGCGTACATGAATATATTTGTAGGACTTGTAGTGTAATGACCACCGAGATCATAGAGTAGAATAGAATAGAATAGAATAGAATAGAATAGAATAGAATAGAATAGAATAGAATAGAAATAACCTTCTTTATCTCTCAGTGGGGAAACTCATTGTACCAGCAGCAAAGAACGAGGAAAAATGGAAGCATGTAGAGTCATACAAAGTAAAAGATAAAGCAAAATTAAAATTAAGAGTCTTCATAGATGTAAAATTGAAAACATCATGTAAAGCATCAGAAAAAGACCCTCTAAGTAGTTATTAAAAATAACATCCTCAGATTCAAAGAAACGTGCAACTGAATGTGATAAAATTCTCGATTCTCTATGTTTACTTGCAGGAAGCTTATTTTTGCTTAATTTGAATCACACTGTTTGAACCTTGGAGTTGTGCGTTACGTTTCAGGCTGGCATAAGTAGAGGCATCGAACCGCTTGTGTTTCTATAAGAAAGTCCAATCTCAACTAAAAGATATATTCACTGATGAACGGTCAAGGCAACGATTCCTTTCTGCTTGCCTTACTGTGTGGCTTGCTTCATAAGGAACTGCCTGCTTGGGAATTAATTAAATAGGCAGTTTTACACGCATCCACAAAGAATATGACACGCAGTACGAGTCGAGTAGCATCAGTTTTCTGGGCTGGGGGTTGGGTGAAGCAGGAGAACAGCAGGATGGCAACCTGGTAAGGTCAAGGGAGAATGTGAAGGAGAATGGATAAAACACTGAAAAGATTATTACAAGAGAGTCTACCTCTGAAAATCCGATGTTCCAGTTCCAATGTGGAATCACTAAAAAGCTCTGCTTTGTTCTTATCTACGTTGCTGTTTATATACAGACTGTATAAAATGTGGAGAACTCAGTAAAGTACTATCTCATTATCAAGGCTTTTGATATTTAAAAAATGAAATGTACATAAATGTAATTTTATACACAGTGATTGTGTGGAGTTGTTTCCAGCAGTCAGTACTTTACCTGCAATAATAGAAAATGGTTCTTACTGGAGGGCTGAGCTTATAGTTAGTCAAGGTTGGGCTTGACCAAAAGAGGACTTCTGCCTCCTTAAACAACTTTGATACAAAAAAAAATATATTAATTCACGCCAACGCGTCAACTTTTTCACAATAATGTCATCGTACAGATATTAATGAGCACACTAATTGGGGGGTCAACTGGAAAGTAAAACGTGTGCAAAGCAGATTGTGTTCAACAAGTTGCATGACGATTCCAACTCAACAGAAATAAATGTTAGAAAAATGGTAATCCCAAAATGACCTTATGGTTTAGAAAACCTGACCAGTTTGCTTTTTCTTTTTTTTTTACTTTTTCAGAATGTATACTAACACAAAAAATTGTGTACAAATTGTATTGCGATTTAATAATTTTTTTTGTTTGGGTAGATGGTTGCATTTAAGATGTGCAATGTGTGATGATGGTTTGTTTTGTTTTTTTCTGTAAAATCCAGACCTAATATTTCCAGGTTTAGTTGTCAACATTTTAACCAAAGCTTGTTCAAAGGTAAAAGACATGCCTCAGTTTCCTTTAATCTATTTTAAGCTACTACGATGAGGTTTCCACCCTGGCATCAGCCACTCCATGACTGCCTTGGGATCCCATTCATAAACACGATCGGAGACAAGTGGCAGCCTTGTTCGTTTTGGTTAATGTTGCTCCGGCTCTTTTGTTGGAAAAGTCGACCAACAACTTTGGTTGTTGGTCGATGGAAGCTTCCATTACTGCTTCCATCAAGCAGTAATGGAAGCTTGATGGCTTCCATTACTGCAGCCTTGGTTGCTGCTATGACCGACAAAAACTACCTTCAGGTCACAGCTCCTGAAAGCTGTTTCAGAAAAGGCCCTGAACGTGGTCACAGTTTCCCAACCTCCAGAAGAAGATCAGAGAAACTCTCTGAGAGACTTGAGGTCTCCAGACTGATGGCCAGACATTCCCAGTTGAAGCTCTGAGTTCAAAGAATAAAATATACCAGTACATTAGAAAATCGTGAAAAGTGTGACAATGGACGCTACTTCAACATTACACAATGCGTTTTGCTTTCATTTTCCCAGAATACATCCGTAGAGGTGTGTTCTAGCCAGTGCTAACTTTACATAGCCCAGTGATCTGGTATCTGACTAAACATTTGGTAAACAACTCACTAATTCACTTTACTATTTTATGCTTTAGGTTACCTTATCATACGCCCAATGTGGGATAAACAGTTGTGTCTCATTTTAGGACAGAGGTCTGGGCCCATCGTCACCTTTAATGACCATGATCTAATTTGCATGACTGAAAATCTTCTTAAAAAAATGGTCATGCGGCACAGACGACAAGACTAAACTGGACATCGTGGAAAAGCTTGAACTGAGGCAGCAGAATGGAGCGCATCAATTATGAGGACACAAACCTCCACTAGACTCCGGAGCTCTGCTCAGGATGCCCAGATTTGTCCAACTAGATACATCAGAAATAATTGCCCAGCTCTCCTGCATTCTCTGGCGACACTGAATGAAGATGAGGAGACATGACGTGATACAATAAGACAACAGTCACTTCCCCGCCTTCACAGGTCAGTGCTCGAACCTGAAGGGACCAAGGGTAATTGTTTACTATGTTTTTTCTGACAAAGACTATTTCTTTTTGTCCAAATCAAGAACTCAGTTTGGTCATGTGAAAAGGAAAGCTGATCCATCTACACATCAGGTTCTGTTTCCTGGAGACTAAACTCTTTATAGTACTTGTAGCAGTAACAAAAGTGTGCAAAAGTTTAGAAGGCACGGGCACCTGCCTGCGTGATGCCAGTCACTTGGCTGCAAACAAGACACTGATAGCAGACACAGTGAGCCTGTTAGCAGTCTGCAGCGGTTCAAACTGTCAAATGTGTCAAAATGTCACAAAACTTACAGGAAAGTTTAGGAGAGCAGAACCAGAAAAAGCTCGTTTATGTGACACTCGCACAACAAAAGTGTTTTCCGAAGAAAATAGATTGGAGTGTCTGTGCATTTCATAAACCTCGCTTCTTTCATACTACATGAAAAAGAAGAGAAAAAAAAAAGGATTTTCGTGGCCTTTGTTTTAATATGATGCGGCAGAGTTAGGTTAACAACAGCTGACTGAAGGGAGTTAAACACAGAGGAGCGGGAGAGACGTTGTATGAAGGGCTGAAATGGAGTGAATCACCTTTACGGGCTCCTGCCTCGGCGCTCTCGGGTGATTGAACAGATCAGCCAGGTTCAGCCTGACAAGAGGAAAAGAGATGTGATGACAGGAGAAAAGGCAGGAAGAGAGATTTATCAGTGTATGGAGATATTATCCTCCTACTGTACGTTCCCAAAGAGGTAAATCACAGTGTGAGCCCCCGCAGGGTGAAAGGTGGAGTTTAATGACAGCGTCACAGTAAAGCCTCCACCAACCTAATGTCATCTGTTTTCATAGACGGGAAGAGAAGAAGGTCAGAGGCTGATTCTGGCTATGTGACTGAAGGTTGCCTTATATCTATTGAAAAAGTTGCCAGCACCTCTGTTTGCAGAGAGATAAAAAAAAAAAAAACGCTGATCTGTAATTTGTGTTTTTTCATGAGTGCTTTGAATAAACATAAAATCAATTTACAGACAGTTGCTTTGAAATGGGTTCAAGCACAGATGAGATGTTTTTGAAGCATTTGAAACCTGAGCGGGTCCAAGCAAACCAAACTTAGCTACTGCTTAGAGCCTCCAAGCCAGTAGAGGGCTCCAAAGAGACCCTGACTTCTCACATAGAACTAGATTTCAACAAGTTCATGAAGAATGAGGCAGCTATTAAATTTGCTCAGAGAGTTTGAGCTTCTAATTTAAGGTTATTATTAAATGAGCTAAACAATGTAGAACAAAAAGAAAAAGAAAAAGAAATGGTCATGTTATAATTTAGTGTCACCAGTTTGATCATTTCTGCCACATATTCTGCAGATACAGTTTAGCAAATAACTGGCAACTCATGGTGGTTTTTCTAGAACAAGAGTCAAATCCTGCTGAAGGCAAATTTCATCACATTAAAGCCAAAAAAAATTTGAAAGCTCAAGTATTTACAAGATTGCATTTTTCATTGAGACGGTACTATATAAATATACTGAACTGCAACTTAAATTATTAGATGTAGAGACTAAAAACCTTTATTTAAAGATGTTCTATATTTATTTATTAATATACTTATTAAAAATGTGCATTTGTACTTTCCTACTGTTTTTTGTTATGCAGAAAGCTGATAAAAATGTGAAGAATGTTAATTTTCATCCAACATTTAAGATTTGTGTGAAATTATTAGACTTTATCTTCATTTTTTTGTTGATAGTGGAGAACAAAGCTGTTATAAATGTCGCTTAGTTGTAACATCTCCCTCTTTGTCCTGCATGTGAGTATTTTTGTGCCACCTTGAACATCTTAACTTCAGCTCTGTACGCATTTATCTGTTGTGATGTGATTCCCCAAATTACTATCTGTGCAGACAAGTAATTGAATCATTATACCTAAAAAAGTGGCCGTATAGAGTATTGGGACAGAAAATGTTTAAACACTCCAAAATGCATAAAACACTCATAGATGTTGCATAAGCCCAGGATTTCCTTCAGTGAATTATAAGCCTGGCGGGCCACCAGGCTTTACTTGTGCCCCCACAAGGCATTGCTTATTTATTTAATTTTTTTTTCATGTTTGCATTTTTTTAAGACTTTCTAGTCAATATTCAAGCTTTAATCTTCCAATAACACATAATTATCAATTGATATTCTCAAATTTCCTGTCAACTTTAAACATGTTTTAACTCAAAAACATGACTGAATGAATGACTGCCTTAGTGCTCCAACCACCGGGCTTGGAAAGTTTTCTGGAGGAAACCCTGATAAGCCTGCTTTATTGGAATCTCATATCACTTGCTAAAGATTAAGACTAGTGCACAATTTTGTGCCTGACGTCCTGAAGTGGATCAATTTAGAAACCCACTTGTGTTTGAGAAAAGAAAACTGTACTCAAATATGCAAGTCCACGACATGTCGCTGAAGTGTCTGGTAACATGCCGCAGATATGAATAATAACCAGGAGATGCGGACGTGAACATTTGTACGCATGTGGTCAGACTGTGTGGTAGCATAGCAACCAAAACACCAAGTCCTTTTCTTCTCTGTCTGCAGGAAACATACGAGGAAGCTTTGTTCGTGATCCAAACCAGCTCCACAACATGATGACAGTCATACATCAGTTCATACGTGACACATGTTGGCTGGAGCTGCGTGCTCGCTTCCTCTCCAAGAGCATCAGTGACATACTAGTCCAGGGAGTAAATTTGCCCTCTTTGTTTTGTTTTGAGGGGCTTTAATTTTGCTGCTGTTGGAAAAATTACCCATAATTGCAGCCTGCAAACGCTTATCCCCCTCTTTCTCCTCTCCAACTACTCTCTAGTGTACACTAGCAGCACACACACACTCACAAACACAGAGAGTAAAATGGTTGCTGCTGAAGGGTAAAGCCACATTTTCTCACCGTCACACTTGGACACGTTGCAACACAGACACACGCACATGTTTGCATGCAGACGCACACTCTCTCTTCACATGTCCACCCTGAGGTTGATAATGAGACTGGGGCAACATGATTTATGTTTCCTCGTGCAATCTAATTGATTTGATTAATCACATTCTTTCCTGGCTAATTAAATTACCACAAGAGATTACAGAATATTTAGCTACAAACACGCCCAACAGCCGCGCTGTTTGTTTTAAACTGAGTTGCATTATGTTTTTCTGAAAAGCTCCAATCAGTGAATTTCACTGCTACTAAATCATTACGATGTGCATTACAAAATGTAATCACAAGATTTCTGCAAAAACATTTGTCCCAGAAGAAGAACTATAGTCCGTATGTCTGGATTATGAAATTTCACAATTTTCTCATTGAAATACACAATGTGCATTTTTGTAGTGTTGCATATTTTATTTTATTTTTCCATCTGACACATGTAAACAAGCATTTTTCAGTTTTTAGATTTATGATCGAGTGTAACATTTTTTGCTTTTTACGTCATGATCTGGTGTAAATATGAGATTTAATTTGGTTTTCAATCCCCCTAAACTTCTGCTTCTGAAATATGGGTGAACTTGGTGGTGTATATATATATATATATATATATATAATGTTTGACACCATGAAACACATTTTTGTGATTGAGAAACAGAAATTTGAAATGGTTTTATGTATTTGGTTAAAATAGTTTCCAACCAACCTGGCCTTATGTGAAGTAAATAAATAAATAAAAATAAATTAAGTTACATTTCTATAGGCACCATTTAAAACCAGACATGTAGAATCATAACTTAAGTAGAACCAGACTGGCGATGTGAAGTGGACAAAAACATCTCCCAACTGATAGAAATTCAGGACCTGACCAGAAACAAGATCCCTGACATCTATCTGTACGGAAAACGTCGTAAGGTCAATTTCAAAGCTTTGGGATGCCGGTGAAACAAAGTACGAGACATAATCCTCAAAGGGAGAAAAATTAAAAACATAAACCTTACCAGGAGAGACCACGCTACCAAAATCACTTCAAGGGCGGCTTTTCAATGAGACACAAAAGAACCCAAAGCAACATTTGACCTTGTCTGAAGGCCACGCTTCCTTCAGATGAGGCCAGTGGTCATGATTTACCAATAAGAAAGAAACACAGAAACAGGGTCTGTGGGAAGAAAAACCACTATGGACATGGAAGAAACTAAAGACCTGCTACTACACAATTGTCAAAAATATTCTGATGACTAGTTTGACAATAACTGGAACTACTTTTGAGGCGTTTGTCTCTTTACATCTGCAGTAAAATGTACATTTCGTAAGAAGAACGTCAGGCCCTTCAGTGGTGGTGATAATCCGATGTTCTGATACTGCGTTGCTGCTTCAGGAACTGAACAAACTGATTTAATTGGTGGAACCTGAAATTTGTTTTTGACTAGTCCACTGAGAAACAATACATATTTGTGAAACGATTTTTTTTTAAAATAGCTTGTTTGTTTTCATACACATTCAATTTTCTACAATTTAGAGCCAAACTGATTTGAATCTAAAACATTTTTGAGCAGAGTTAAAATCTATGCATGTATTTTTGGGAAGACAACCATCCATCCATTTTCTGGACACCCTTGTCCCTCAGTGGGGTCGGGAGGGGTGCTGGTGCCTATCTCCAGCTAACGTTCCGGGCGAGAGGCGGGGTACATCCTGGACAGGTCGCCAGTCTGTCGCAGGGCAACACAGACACACAACCATGCGCACACACACCTAGGGGCAATTTAGACAGACCAATTAACCTAACAGTCATGTTTTTTGGACTGTGGGAGGAAACTGGAGTACCCGGAGAAAACCCACGCATGCACAGGGAGAACATGCAAACTCCATGCAGAAAGACCGGGGCCGGGAATCGAACCCAGAACCTTCTTGCTGCACGGCAACAGCTCTACCAACTGCGCCACTGTGCAGCCGGGAAGACAACCATTTGTGCATTATAAACTCATGTTCATAATGTTTTTGACTTGGTAATATTGTAGTAGACTGGCGTCTTTGTTGTAGTGGCATAGATATGGTTTTGATGAATAATGATCTCCTAAATCAAAGATCATGTGCAGAATGTTCAGAGAATATCTCATTTCTTTTTAACTTAATGACAAAGATGCCAATCGTCAGCCTTACCTCTCAGTGCACTGAGCCATTTGAAGCCATCAGCCACCAGAAAGGTGGTGACTTGAATGTAGAAAAATGAAAATAAATTCAGTGGGAGCAGGAGGAGGACAGAACAAAAAGAAAGAGCTGGGAAAAGAAAAAAAGGAAACTACAATGAATCAGGACTTGTGAAGTTTAGAGCTTCAGCAGTGGGACCTTATAAATTGGGTGAAAGATGGTAAAGATAGAGCGCCTAAACAGAGAGCTGTGGATTGGGGAAGATTGAAAGGGAGAGCAAAGCCAAACAGAAGACAGATTGAGCTGCACACAGTGGAGAGGAGCAACAGTAGGAAGGGAAGAGAGACCAGAGAGGGGCGCAGGAAGGAGAGAGAAAGAAAAACAGAAGGGAAAGAAAAATCTAACGAGAGAGGTCATGGAATGGTTACGAAACCAGCGCTGACCTAATCTGGCGTGTTTATGACCATTTTTTTCCCCCTCTGGAGTTGAAATACGGACTGGAATTAGACTGGACGGTATCCTAGGATGTGTTCAAAGCAATTGGAAAACATTGATGAGAGCATTTGGTATTTAGGACAGATATGGGACTGCGGAGGACCAAGACATTCAACAAGTGACAAGCCTGGATCACTGATGTCTGCTAATCATTGAAAGTGTCATTAAACTCAGGACAGACTACTAAAAAAAACTCCTTGGGTAACTCCCCATCTGAAAGCCATGGATTGTATTGAATTACAGAACCACAGGACATAGTTATGTTTGTAGTAACACTGGCCTTCAACTTTAATCATTACCTCAGCAGCAGAATAAGGAACCTCTTCTCTGTGAACACAGCAAACAGAAACCGCTGCTCAACGAAAAACGGCATCCCAAGCAAGATGGTCCTGTTGGTTCTTGGAACCAACCGAGCCACACACGGTTTATCTTTAATAAGCACCCCCACTGAAAGCTCATATTGCTGACAACCGTAATTTTTTTCTTCTTTACTGACTAGAGTTTATGGAGCAGAACGCAAGAACTTTTTATGGACAGGATGACTTGTTTGAGCAAACAAATTAAATGCTTTATTGGCTTCATTTCTTGTTTCAGATCTGGCATGACTTTTGTCACTCTAGCTGTCTAATTTGCTCAACTTTAAAGTTTGTGTCACCAAATGACTTGCTGGATGGGAGGCAGGAATTGGACTAAGCGTGACTTGAAGTCTTTTGGCTGTCGTTGAGCCACTGAGAAAACGTCAGCCGGTTCTTCTTTGGTGGTCTTTGAGTTGCGCTATCAAATGTCTAAAGATCCGGATTCAGAACCTTGAGACGCTGCTCCAAACTGAGGACGCCTCCTTCGCTTTTGTTTCAGGATTCATCCATTTGAGGTGGACATGCAGTTCCTTAGGGGTTTCCTCTTCTCCCATCATACCGGCACGAAATCTCATTCAACATGTGTCAAGACTCACTTCAAACTTCTCCAAGACAGCAATACTTCAATTTTACATTGTCCACAATGTCAGCAATATCCATGACTACATATGCAGAACGAGCTTTTCCAGTGAAGAGCACACTAATTTCAAGGACACTGACAGGGCTGGGCAGCTCTACCAAAGAGGATTAAGTAATGCTCAGTGTCCTCACCTTCTTCTTCAGGGCTGCATCCAGCCTGGGTATTTCACCAGAGTTGAATGCTGTGGCACACTGTGTTCCTTTACTGACTCGGATCTTGTGAAATAAGAGCTTCTGGAGTTGGTCCTTCTGATGGAGCAAATGGACCAAAGTGACTGCAGCCTGCACTTAAAAAGTAAAGTTTAAATAATTTTCGCACTATTTGTAGTTATTCTCTTAATGTACATCACTTTGGTCAACCGTCTGTTTATTTTGCATCTACTTTATAAAAAAAAAATCGGATTGGATTGCTATAACCCAGTAACATGACTGTGTATGTTTTGAGTGTTTTGAGTGTAAAAACCCATTAAGCAAATACCATTTATGAGTTTGGCCATGTAAAATTAAACTGAATAAACCAATTTCATTAAATGAATATACACACTTTTAATCACTTAAGCTTACTTGCTGTCACTGCTCTTGCTCACACCACTTTCAAAGCAGATGATAACTGCAGACTTATGCCAAGGATTTAATTTTATTTTAAAAAGAAACGTGTCACTGTTCTCCAACGCCACGAGTGTTAATATTAGGTTTGTTTTTCGCCCACCCTTATTCTGAAACATCAATAATTATACAATTACTAAAGACTTAAACATTGTAAATCTGAAGGAGCTCTCTATAGCTATAAGTTAATATGTTTTATTTTGACCGTCTGCTATTCAAGTTGGACAATAAGAGCCAATATTCTGACAGCATGTGGTATCAAAACTTAAACATGAGACGGCTACAATTTCATGCATTGTGGTTTATGCAGTGTATAACTTAAAAAATGGGATTGTCTTATATGTGTTGGTCTTGGTCATAACCACACATATAAGACCATTTTTATGCTCTAGTTTGTCACCGAACACCTACATTCAGAGAAATAATCCAAATCAAGAATTTGGATTATTCCATAGCTGACCATCTTGCTATGGTCAGCGAAACTTGCTTTACAGGTTTACTGTACCCTGGATCTCCTTGCCTTTGGTATGAATTTCACTTACTGCTATCATCACTTTTAAATTTCCTTTTTAATTAATTTATCAGGTCTCGCAAGGTCAACACACAATAAAAATCTATTTTTATTTTAGGTGATTTCAAAGGAGCCACCCAATCCGTCACTTTGGCCAAAAGCCACAGGTTGCAGACCCGCTCCAGGATCGGTTCTCCAGAGTGCTATCACTGCTGCTGCTAATGAAGACACAACAAGGGAGTTAAAGAAAATGCTCCTGATATGTAACGCATGTTTTTACCATGACTGCAAAGTCAACGTAACATGTTAAGCAGGTTATCGTAACAGTGGCACATTTTGGAGAGGAACCAAATGTTCTCTGTTCGTGTGTCATCCCAACCTCTCATCACGTTGTGACTACATCAGCTGAGTGATCATACCAGGCCGGCGAAATATAAGAGCTGCAGTTCATTAACAAACTCGCCGGCAGGTTTTTTTTTTTTCTGTTTTCACATGTGTGAGAGGAGAAAAGGAAAAGAGTTTTGTTTGCATGTCCATCACGTGTGTGTGGCATTGCAGAGGGAGAGAGGTTCTTGTGCGAACCGGGCTGAGTGCGTGCAGCAGTTTCTGGGAGACGGTTAAGAGTCTCAGCATGTCCACAGACAGTCGGAGGGGGAAAGCTGTAAACAGTTGTTATACTTCCCTCTGTTCTCGATCGACCAAAACTGACTCCACACAACAGCACCAAAAGCACAGATTTGAGGGACTGCTCTAGGTCTGCTTAATGAAGACAAAACAGGTTGATTCTATCTGAAAATGAAGCACACGTTAACTGGAACCCCTGGGTAAGATGTCAGAATGAATTGATCTTTTATTGTCGCGACGTAATTTTATACTTGAAAGGTGTAAAAACAAGATTTGATTTGAATACATTTCTTTTTGGTTGATCGGATCCTGTTAGCAAGCAGTTGTAGAAAACAATCACACAGTTATCTGTACCCCTAACAATTATTTTAAAACAAATGTAACTAATGCAGTTTTGCATACACGCTTTTTCAGGTTAAATTACCAGGAGCACCAAGTAAAACATCAATTCAGGGTTTCTGCTCTTCTGGAGTTACACACATGACATGACAGAGGTCTATAACTTTGAAGCCACCAGCCCATGTACAGTAAGTTTGTTGACCATGAAATGACTGAGGCAGTGGCTCCTGAAGCCATCAGGATTACGTGTCACATGGAGATTATGAGCTGGTTTCTGCAGTCTCACAACATCCTGGAGGATATTTCCAGAACGCCGGGCTCTCCATGGTTTGTTCACGAACTGGAAATGATGAAAAGATGCCGCCAGCGTAGTTACAGTAAGCAGAAGAGAGGATGGAGAGCCGTCTTGCTCTCCATCCTCTCCAGCCTAGCTTAGCTAGCTAGCCTAGCTTGCTAGCTAGCTTGCTAGAACATTAGCAATCAAAGCATCTTCCTAACCAATGCTCCGTTGTCTATTAAAAAGGACGAATTGGAGTTACTTAAAACAAACGACAGGATATTGAACCGCTGTGTGGTTATCATGATGGAATCATGGATTCACTCACTCATTCCTGCAGCTCAGTTAGCTGTATGGAGCTAACTGAGCTCCATACAGCTTCCTGAGCTTCCTATTGTACCGTTCCGACTACAACAGGAACGCTAACCTCAGTAGCATTCCGCTTGATCTGTCCTGTTTGATGTAAAGATTCTGTAAAAACATCTTAACTTTGGGTGCCAACAGATCTGTCCGTTTCTGTGGATGTGTGGATGTTCAAATCCATTCTTGCCCTCCAAATAGCAGAACAGAAAAAAAAAAAAACTCACATCATAAACCCTCCAAGGAGGGGATGCTGAATTCTGTACAGTTTGATTAAAATGTTTTCACCATAATAAAATGTGCAGACTCTTCACAAAAAAAAAACAAAAAAAAAACAACTGCTTTAAATTCCTGTGCTCTGTTTACTGCAGGGAAAAGGCCAACTAACTACCATCAGGTTTTCTGTCTTCTCCCTTTCAGGGCCTCTTCAACCCCCACGCCTTGTTCTTACACACAAATGCACCAGATCGCTCTCTGTCTGACACACACACCGAAGCACTGACGTTCGCTGTGCAGTCTGTGCGTTTCGGCGCACACGCACCCACCTAACAAAGACACACGAGAGCACACAGAATTGTCTACACACACACACGCGCACACACACACACAAACACACATGAACATTCCTACCCGCTCGGCTGAGACGGTATGTGAAGAAACCACAGGCAGGGAGAGGTGGAGAAGCCCGGGCCTCCACTCCTGCTGATTACTGCAGGAGAGAAAAGAGGAGCGGGGAGGCTGCTGCCAGCTCCTCACACAACAGCTTTAACACAAAATACATATACTTTGCAAGAAATGCGAAAGTTGCACATGCACACAAAGAAGAAATTATGCATTTATCTCCTCTAAGCTGCAATAAAAAAAGGGAGGACACTAAAAACAATATCAATCAGTGACGCACCCTGACTTTGTCCAGGAGTAAGCGTGCATAGGCATGTTATACAAAATCTTTTTATTTATGTAACTCGTAGTACAACATGCATTAATACTTTAACACCTACTCCTCTTCTCCATTACCCATCTGCGCTCTTTACCTTCTGTGATAAAGAAGCCTCAGAAACTCAGTTGCTCCTCCACGTTTGTCTTGTCAGACACCACAGAGTAACTTACTCACACACTGTAGTTGTTATTCCATGAGTGACACTGACGGTAGCAATTAGAAAAAATAAAAAGAGAGACGTAAACCTCATTTGATGTCATTCTGTGTCTATTCATTACGTTTAATCCTTTGTTCATAATAGAGTTAAAAGGATCCTTCTGTCTTTTTTTCTTTTAAGTTTGACGTCTGTAGAGTTATGGCCCAACAGTTCCTTTCCTTCAGTTCACAGATTTCCAAAGGAGTTCAAAATTCCTCAGGTTCAATAAATAGAAACATATGACAGTAATGTAAAGCTTGTGGCTTTGTCCATTTTAACAATAGTAAAACTGACTCCAAAGTCAAAAATGCAACAGTTTCATGTAAATGCTATTCATAAACCTTCACACAGCCTTTTTTTTTGCACTTTATTTCAGTTCTCTAAAGGTGGTACAGTTGTTGCTTTATGGCATCTTACCAAAAGTCTTCCATCTGAAACATGAAAAACAGAATATGATGAAGCTAAACGGGTAGTGAAACTGATGCAAAAATAAATTCATTATGAAAACATGCAGAGTTTTGATTGGCAAATTGGGAATTCATATTTCATGCTTGTTTTCCAATTAACACACAGTTTGGTGCATCCATTGTTGGAAACAGTCAGGAGAAATTTTGAGATCCTCCGTGTCGACACTTCTGAGACATTACGGATGAAACGAGGCTTGCATTTTCATTAAGGAATAAAACTTGTCCTCAGATAGTTAAAAATTTGTGATGATCTCCATACCTACTCATATAAAGTAAAAAATAAAAAAAATACTGTCAATGTTTATCGACAGGAATTAGTTGCCTCATGTTCTACATTTATTGCAGAAATTTAAATTAGCTGTGTTCATGAGTTAGATGAAAAACTAAATCAGAACAGGTTTTTGTGTCAACTTTTACTTTACATTAATGCTTTACGGATTTATTATATTTGTATTGAATACAGCTACTATCAATCTTAAAGAACGTGGATGAAATATCGCCAGAGGCTGAATCTGGCGCCCTGCATTTCCTCTCATTTGAGATTAATTTTCCTGCACATAGTACTAAATAAATAAATTCAAACAGTTCAAGTGAGCAGCATCTCTCACTGCATGAGTCTTGCACTGACTTAAGGCTGGTGAAGCTGAACGCCAGGCGTCGGCTCGGTGTGTTGTTTTCCACCACTGGCCTAAAGTGTACTTCAAACTGGTTACAGATGGCAGGCCAACAAGTTCTTCAAGATAATAGCAGACTTCGATTAAAATGAGCCTTTAAAGACCAATTGTTGTTCGTGTAAAGGTGTAAAACAAATGTCATTCGGATTAAACTTTATGAAATCTCTAGTTCTGGAGCTGCTTGGCAGAAATAAGCAGTGAAACTGACCTCGGTGTGATTCGTAATTAGCTCAAACCGTTTCTGATTCTCCAACCTGAGACAACTCTGAGTAACACTTCTGCAATGTAAAGGCATTCCCGTTCCTTTAACGGTTTTCACATTTCACATTGCAACCCAAATTTTCAAATTCTTTAACAAAAACCTTCTAATACACGGCCTTTTTTTGGGTCACCCCTGTATCTTTCCTCGCAGTAACAGTCTCAAGTTGTGTCTTCGTTTGCTTTACACATAAAATTCAACTACAGACGAATGTTTTTGCCAATTCTTTACAAAACAGGTCCAGCTTAGTCTGGCTGATTAGAGAATGTTTGGACAGCAATTTTTAAGTCACGGCACTGATTCTTATCTGTATTAAGGTGCAGACTTTGACTGGGCCGTTCGAACGCTGAATATTGTTTAATTTAAACCGTTCTGTTGTTTGTTTGTTGAAAATAAACCTCTGTCCCAGTCTGAAGCTTTTTCACAACCATCCAACAGGTTTTGCAGAATTGCCCTGCATTCGCTCATCTGTTTAGCAACTCTGATGAGCTTCACTGTCCTTGTTGAGGAAAAGCATTCCCAAGGGTCAGTACTAGCATTATTCCTAGTTGGAAACTGGTATTTTATGTAGGCTGAAAAATTCAGCCATCTGTTTTCCATTTGTTTAATCAAAGAACGTACATCACAGCACTGAGACTGCATTGGTAAAAATTTATTCAACAGCTACACTGTTGTTTTGGTTCCTAAAACAAGTTTTATACTGAGAGAACATAGTTTGATGGCAATAGATGCTTCTCCAGCCAGTGCCAAACTAAATAAGTCTAGTTTGAAGTTTTTTCTGTCCACTTTTATATAAAAAGGAGACATTCCTCTAAGTAACACTTCACTGGTTTCATTGAACTGCTTTTCTCCTAAAAAATTATTTTAAATTATTTCAAACCCTTGTGTTTGTATGTCACAATGCCAACAAAGCAGAGTGAGCTCATCTGCCTAATTAATGGCACTGCTTACATTTTTTGAAATGGTGAGTTTGTTGCTTCGGGATATTTGAGCACCAGCGTGTCAGAACTTACTGTAACCACACATTTTGTCTTAGAATATCGCTCCAGCCTCTTTAAAAATACAAACTCAATCAGGCAGCCTCAGTCCATTCAAACTGCTGCTGTCAGAGTCCTGACCATCACCAGGAAAATTAACCTGCGTTTGAATTACCATTCTGGCTCGCTGCTTGTAAAAGGATAGATTTTATTTTCAATAGCCTGCAACTAAAACAGGTTTTAAGTTCAAAGAGTTGCTTGTCGGGTACGAATCATCCAGATCCTTTGGGTCATCAGCGTGGGGTTTACTCAGTCTTGCCGGGACCAGAACCAAACAACTTTTAGGCCACCATTTGGCTCGTCCTCTGTTATTTTTTGTTTTAATGTTTAACTTATTTTGAATTCTCTACTTTCTTTCCCCATCCGGCTACTTCACATGAAAGTCTAATCATGATTGAATCACCCCAAAAGCCCAAAACCTGGCTTTGCCTTTTTAATATTGTGAAAACAATTTATGGCTTATGAAGATGGAGAATTGTTGGCAGACGCTGTTCTGTCCACTTCTAAAGACTGATGGAGAAAAATACTGAATTAAGGAGCTACATTTGTGCTGTCATCTGCAGCTCTGTGGGTTTTGTGTGCGAGTTCGGCAGGAGCTCGGCATCATTCAGGGTAACATGACTGAAAAGTAGCTCCTCTCATTGCTTTCCTATCGCTCATGCATGCCACCATTTGCATGGATATTGCAGATGCAGAAATGCATATGGTTGAGAGGGTTCTAACTCCCAAATCCCCCCAATCTCCCCCACCTCTGTCTGTCTCCTTTATCTTTCTTTTTCTCTCTGTTTCTCCCTCTCTCCACCTCGCCCAGCTTCACATTGCCTGACTGCAGCCTTCTGAAAATCAGCAAAATCTCACATTGCATCTGATATGCTTTGGTTCTTTGTTTGAAATATATTAACACACTCCTCTTCTTCTCCTGATTCTTTTGCTTTCTGGTTTTCTTTAATTTCTTACTCCCTCGCTCCTTTATTGTAAGTCGTGTTCTTTAAAAAGAAAAAAAGATTATTAGCAGGCCAGAAGCGTGACATTTATGTGGACGCCTCTCGGAGGTTGTCTTTCCTTTTTGTCTATCCGTGTGGAGAACCGTGGCTCCACATGAGGTCAGCTCTTGCCCTCTGTCACCGTTCATAATTCTCATATCAGTCGGCAATGAAACTTAATATCGCCGTATCTTTAAATCGTCAATTCTTGAGTTTTAATAATGAGGGGGATTTGCCAGTCGAGGAAGCCGCATGGATCCACATTAACAAGATCCACTAAGTCACAGAAAGTAAAGCTAGAAAATATTTATTTTATTTTTATTTTTTTTAAATACTCAATTTCTTTTTGACAGTGACGATCGTGTGTCCTTGCTACGCATTGCCTGTCACTTGCAACGCGGTGAAGACGGAGCCTCCCATTGCTAGCAAATGCTTCCGCTCCCACCTTCTAATGCTCCTCTGGAGAGCCACTTGCATGCAGGCTGAACTAGTGCTGTGCTCACTCTTACAGGAGCAGATCCGGCTCCTGACTGACCTCCTTAAAGATACACCAGCAACACTGAGTACTAACTGTCTCCGCTGCCAGCCATAAATAATGAGACTTGGCTCAATTAGGATCCTCTTGAGGTGTAAAACAAGCGAAGAGTCTGCAGTTAGTCTTTGGTAATCCACACACAGCTCCTGCTCGGCCTGCGAGTGGATTACAACCCAAGGGTCACTGTTTATCCCTTACGTAAACTCACTGCTGTGTGTGTGGCGCTCGGCGCAGAGCAGACACCTCCCGGCCCGATAGCATCTGATCTACAGACTACTTGACGAACAACAGGACACCGTGGCTTCCAGCGGCCGTACCGTCACTGCCAGCGCTCCATCTATCTTCCGGCTCTCTGGATCTCTATCTTTTCTGCTCAGACATGTGGACTTAAAGGGCAATTCAATCGCAGTCGTATCTGCTGAGGAACGGTTGGTGCTGCTGTGTCTGCGATATACAGCAGGGGGGTGGCTGCACAGCATGTGTGTGTGTGTGTGTGTGTGTGTGTGTGTGTGTGTGTGTGTGTGTGTGTGTGTGTGTGTGCGTGCGCGTGTTTTAATGTTGTGAAGATTTTTGAGAGTCCAAGAATCTCTGAAAATATCTTATTAACAAGTCAGTCATGTTTAGATGAACCTGTTTCAACCAGCTGAGCACAAGTTGTTTTTTTGTTTGTTTGTGTTTTCTTTTTTTTTTTTGCAATAGTTTTGGTCAATTACATGTTGTGAAGTAGGAGGTAGATCTTTGAATCATTCATTCGTTCTTTATACCTGCTCCTCTGTGCCTACATGTGCTCTGCAATATGAGTGGGTGGGTTGGCAATGGGGGGGCGGCTGCTCAAGAGAAACATAGATACACTCAAACAGGGCAACTCAGGGTAACCAATTAGAGAGGAGGTCACGTTTTTGGACTTTGTGACGAAGCCGAAGTACACAGAGAGAATCAATGGTTGCTCGAGGAGAACATGCAAACTCCACGCAAATAAGGCAGCAATCGCATATCGGACCTTCTTGATGCAAGGCAACGGCGCTCAGAACTGCCACCATGAGGCCATTTTGGATTTCTGTATTCTGAAGTTGTGAAAGTCACAGTACATTAATTGCATCAGCAGCACTGAGGCATTTGTTAATTTGAGTTTATTTTTAAAGCACAACTGTCATCTCAAAACACTTTAGAAACAGGACCTTCTTTCTTAAATTTCATGTTCACAAAAACCAGTTCAAATATACAAATTCAGTTGCATAGAGTAAACTAGTCACAAAACAATTGCAGTCAAGTGGAGTTTCTTTTACCGACTTTTGAAAAGTTTTCTGTCAAAAGGACTTTTAGCCAGTTGGATAAAGAAGCTCGCAGGGGAATCCCTCATGCTGACCAAGCATGTGGTAAAGGTGGGAAGGAATGACTTGGTCTTACGAGGAAGAAAGCACAAACTGGTTCAGTGTGAGCGTCCATCGTTGAAGGCGGACTGGGGATTTGAGAAGATGCACAAAAACACAGAAGCCAGGATAGTTTTGAGTAGCAAATGTCCGATGCAAACTGTTGGTCTGAAACATTAAACATTAAACTCCTCCTGACCGGTTCTGGTCCGATGCAGAGGGTGAGAGTCCCACTGACACCTTCAGGCCTTTTTTATTCTTTTTTTTAATTTTTTTTTTATAATATGTAAAATAAAATGAAATGTTGCAGCTCGTCAGTCATCGTTTCCTCCTCCTCCTCCAGACATGTGAACTGATAACAGTTGTTCCTCTCTGCCATGATCACTCTTTACTATGCTACTGCAAGCCACTCATGACAAGACACCATCTGCTGCAGGGGAGACGGGGTTTCACAGGAACTCGTGTACTGTGAAAGGTGTGTGTGAGTCAACAATTCAACTTTGGTTTGACTATGCTAGGCCCTTAAGACAGAGGTATCAATCCTACCTCAAAATCCGAATGATGACGCCAATCTTAAAAAAAATGTTTGACTTAGAAAATAGTTTAATGGCTGAGATTAAATTACAAGAGACAGAACTTCAGTGCTGCATTTGAATACAAATCAGTTTGCATGTTATAGGTGCCCCTACTGTTGAAAAAGCAAAGGGAAATTATTTTTGAAAAACATCTAAGAAAAGTCAAACTAAGAATTAAAACAAAAGAAAAAAAATATTCGAATGATTAATTCTTTACTTCAGGTGTATTTTGTTGCAAAATATACCAACAAAACCACACTTTTGGACAAATTTTGATCTTGATTTTATCATCCAATTCCTAAACTTATTCTCTGTCCTCATCCACTGATGCATCCTATTACCTCAATTTTCGTGCAACCTGAATGGACAATATTTTCTCTGTCTCAGCAGCTCATTGCCAAAGCAAGGCACTCGCTGAATGTCACAAACACACCAATCGAGGGGATCCGGCGAAAGCAATTTGCACTCTTAGCGTCGAGTCGCAGTTGTTTTTACTTTAAAAATCCAACACAAACACACCAGTCGCAAATATTAAGGAGAGAAAGAGAAGTTGGTTTCCTCACTGCAAGCTCCAGATCTCAGTATATTTCAGTACGGAGAACTCGCCTCAAAACCGTTAGAACGGCGTCTCACTGTATTATTGAAAAAAATTTATGTGCAGATGGCTGTTGTAAATCAGCAAGTAATTTAGATGTTTTTGGAACAGAAAAGAAACATTTGTGCTTTGTTTGACACCACTGCATCTTGTCTTCATTTAGGAAATGTGAAAAGGCTCTTCAGGTTTTCTCCCACTGGAAGAATTGGGATTTTCTTTGGCCTAATCATGACTCCTGGCCAGGTAAGGCGTGTCTTATATGCAGAGTTATATCACTTGAGTTACTAACCTCTGAATGTGATAGACTGAAATTTTAAAAATTATAACCTTTGCTTTCTTAGGTGCCAACAAAAACGTTTTAAGTTTTTGGCAATTCACTCAAGAGATCATGGAAATATAAGAGGAAAGAAGATGAATTATACCTTACATGACATCAGTGCAATATTGAAGCCAGCAGTGGAACAAAGTTTTGTTCCTGTTGTGCATCAGAATTAGCACTGATTGCAAGATACTAGTACTATTTCACCCTGTAAGTCAAACAACAACTAATCTGTCTGGCTGCAATTTTTATAAATATAAAAATAAACAAAAAATGCAATGGATTATCCACCAGATGCAGGCACAATACACAGGGAGCCACTATCAGCTTAGCAGCAACAAATATTCCTTTAGGCGAAGACTTTGTGAATTAGACAGATACAAAATTCTGGCATGTTTGCATTTTGCTATGTTGCAAATTTTTTTGCACAAGTAGCTTCTCAGCTTGTTCAGAAAAAAAAAAAGGTAATTCAATTCATTCATTGAAGATGTGTGTATAGTAAACATTTAAAAAAGTTGAAACAATCAGCAAGTCATTCGCCGCCCTCAACACTGAGCATTGAGGATCCCCCTTTTTTGGTGTGTGACTGACAGAGCAAATAGTGGAAAAAAAGACGGAGAACTTCCCCCTCAGACGCTGACGCACACCTGAACCCGTACGTGACAGAACCTTCAGCCTTACAGACGGAGAATTAAATGTCTTTAACAGAGGTGTGGTCTATATGTCTGTCGGTCCTCTGGGCTAACATTTTATGGCGTGCTGGTGAGGCGGACTCAGATATGGTTTCACTCGGTGGAGCCAGGCCCCGCTGCTGACAGCAGGTTTTATTTGATGTGGACGTCCCGTGTTGGGTTTCAGCGCCGGCTTTGGCATATGATCTCAATTATAACCAGAGGAGGGACGCATGCCGGTGGATGACTGGTGACTGGGCAGACAGGAAGGGCGGTGGGAGGGGAACTGGAAGAAGAGATGGAGGAAGGAATAAATGTGAGACCGCTGGCTTAGGTGGACAAGTCTTCTTTCTACTTTACTGTTTATTTGCATGGGGACAAGTGTTAAGTATAAACAAAAATAGAACACTTTAACGTTTATAGCCTTAGCTAATTAGCAATGCACTTCCCCAGATGGGCATTTAACAACATAAAACAATTTAAGTCATGGGGAGAATATTAATCAGAGGAGTCTGGAGTACAAAGTGGAGAAAGTGAATGGATTTGGGTGTAAAAACAAGCCGGTGTAGATCGTCAGCAACCAACTTTAATCTACTTCTTAGTTTGTAACATAGTAATAAATATTCAGCTACGTTTGTTCAGCACAATGTCACAATATTGTTGGTTTTCGGCACAAAACTAATATTTAAGATGTCAAGGAAAGAACACGTTTTTGAAAGTACCCTGCAAAAAGTTTAACTCCCGTGTAATTTCTTTCTCGTCTCCTCTAAAGTAGCATTGAACAATACATCCTCAT
This sequence comes from Poecilia formosa, assembly GCF_000485575.1. Lineage (NCBI taxonomy): Eukaryota > Metazoa > Chordata > Actinopteri > Cyprinodontiformes > Poeciliidae > Poecilia > Poecilia formosa. The sequence continues at coordinate 338,190 of NW_006800371.1, forward strand.
GATTTCTTTGGATTTTTCAATGATTTTTGTACTGCTTTGGCCACTTTATCCTCACATTTTCATGACATGTTGTACCATTTCCTTAGAAAAACAATGACAATGGACAAGTAATAAAAGAGAAGTACCAGGCATTTAGAAATTACCTATATATTGCAATTTTTTTTTTTCAAAGATTCAACTGAACACATTGGAGCAAATTGTTTCTCTTTAGCTTTGTGGCTTTACCAGAGTACCCAAACACCTCATTTTAAATGTTCTCATTGCAAAGTTGTCAATTAATAGATCTCAAATGGCTTTAACATCAAAAAGAATATCCCTTTGAAAATGTTCAGTACAAGAAGTGCAGAAAAAGTGAAAAGGCCACACAGAAATGAAAATACAATAATGAAGGATAAATGAAGACTTTTACATGAAGCTCTGTATTTATTACCTTGAAAAATGTTAACATAAATGTTTTATTTCTTACAACAAGTCCTTGTTTTACATTAAATAAATTCATTTTTGCCGTTCAGTTTAGTTATCGGAAGATAATAAAGCAGCTTAGAGACGATAAAAAAATAGTTTTTCCAGAGGTAATAATAGGTACAGACCTATCGGTGCATAAGTTCCGGGACTCAGTCTCATGCTGCGTCTACAAGGAACATATTTATAATATCAGAGCAGCATCTTTTTGATACCGGGTTCTGTCCTGTGGAATCAGCTCCCAGTTTTAATCCGTGAGGCACACGCTGACCCCTTCTACTTTTATCACAAATTTTATAGTTAGAGCAGGTTCAGTTACCCTGAGTTATCTCTATTGTTATGCTTCTACAAACTTTGGCTACCGGAGGACAAACTGAACACTTTGTCTTGCTCTTCTACATTCTCCTTCTCTCAAATTTTGTATTTTTTTCCCCTGTTATTTCAACATTTAGCTTTATGCTTTTTCTGTTTTTTTTTCACTCTTGTCTGGCACTTTGCTTGACTACGACACCTTCTTGCGGGGTGGCTTCGGCTGAGCCGCTGATGCCAACAACATCCTCATGTTAAGATGGTGTTTTTACAGTGTTTAACCTTGTCACAAAGAATTTATGTGTGTATTTTAAAAACCAATTAAACAAGTTTGACATTTTTGTGACTTTTTTTTTTTTTTTACTGGTACAAAGCAAAACATACGTACAAAACTCTGCGCTGGAGTTCCCTTGTGAGAATGAATTTCGAAAAGGATTTCCTCCCTTTCAGCCGATTGGTCAACGCCATGTCAATCTCAAATCTAACAATCCAATCAGGTTACAGATGAGTTTAGCTGTTGCTTGGTCTCACAGTAGACCAAGTCAGGTATGCAACAACGCCAAAAAAACATTTTTATTGGATAATCTTTCTCTTTCACTCCAAATGTCCAGTTTTACTAATGTAGTTTTACGCCTGCAGTGAAGTTAGTTTTTAGTTAAATGTGTGACAGACATGGTGTGATTCTCTACAGGCAGCAGTGGTTTTCCATGCCGTGTGCTGTCTCAGAGCGCTTGGTGAGACTCCATGTTCTCGCTCTGGAATGCATCGGTTCGCTTCGGGACCGTCAAGAGATTCCAGTCGGTCGAAACACATTAACAAAAGACTCCTGGAAAATTTGTGCTTCCAAGTGACCCAAACACTGAGAATCAACGCCAAATGTGATTCTGCTCTGGACTAACGAGGCACACCTGACTGATTCCGTGATAATTTCATTAATTTCCTATTTTTGTAGTAACATTTTTGCAGGCTCCAGAAAATCTGAATGTAGTTATATGTCACTAATTACATCACCTTTAAGGACAATCTTTTAAAACTTGGAACATGTCCAAGGAGTAGATGGCTTTTGTTTTGAGCCTGTTGTGAAAAGGTCAACAACATAAAAAACTCGAGAGAGAGAGAGAGAGAGTTAAAGTGTATGATAAATACATTCATGAATTTGCTTTATACTCAGGAATTCACAAAATGTACTAAATTCTTAAATAAATTTATCTAAAAGTCTAGGACGAGTAATAACTAGAGTAACACTGCCGTGTTATTGTCTACAAAATACTTAAAATTTTTCAAATTGACGTTTTGTTAAGTTACTATCTACCAGTCACAGAAAGATATCATGTCACAGCGAGTTTTGGGTTGTTATCACCACTTTATTGCACAAAAATATAAAGGTGATTATACCTGACTCAGGTATTATCTGTTATGATTGTGTCATTTTTTTGTACCCAAATTCAGGTTAACAGCCAGGGAAATTAGTTCCAAAAAAGAAGGTTTTGATGAAAAAAAAAGAGAAAACTAAACAAAAACAGGAAAAAATAAAGGTTTAAACCAGAATAATATGGTGCAGCTGAAGAATTACCTGAGCAGGGAAACTGAGGTAAGGTGACTAATAAAGAGGGAATAAAATTGTACACACAAAGGACTTTACTAAATGGGTATTAAGAAAATTAGTTCAAATTGCATAACACATTAAGGACCCATATGGGTCCCACATTTTACCCAGAACTGTTCTGAATCAAACCTATATTTTCAATGAGGCCATTATGTAATTCATGGAGATCGCCATTTTGAACCTTATTTTTTACCTCTACAGGTCTCAAATGTAAAAGTTGAATAGGCAGATTGAGTCATCTTTCTCCTTCACTCCAAATGTCCAGTTGTACTTCTGCAGTTTTACACCTGCAGCAAAGTTGGTTTTTAGTTAAATAAAACTGAGAGGCTGAACCTCACAGCTGATGTGGGTGGGTCAAACACCTGGTGGACATCCAATCATCTTAAAATACAGTCTCTCCAGTAAACATCAGAGAGTTCTTCTAATGTTAATGTTATACTGGAAACATTAAAACTTCCATTTGCTTTGGGTGGATAAATGCAGAAGTTGAGAATTAATTACGTGGGAGATACCCAATGATGAAAACCAGCAGCAAAGTAGTAAAATAACATTCACTTAGACCTCTACAATATGTTTCCTTCTTGTACCATATTACTTTTGCAAAACTAATTTTGCCCAGGAATGCTTTACATGTCCCATCCTGAGTATGTGTTTCACAAAATAAAATAAAAAAACATGTAAATTGTTTCCAGTCAAAGTAACTATACCATAAGTAAGGCAGAGTAAAAATGTATCAATGTATCAATTATCGCTCACTTATGACACTTCTTCTACTCGTTTATGTCACACTTCTGAATAAAAATAGCCTCGGTAATACAAAGCCCACTGTGGAAAAACTCGAGTTCCCACCAAGCATGAAATTCCAACAAGGTAGCGTAATATTAGACACCATTTTATCATTGCTGTATCATTAACAGCAGGAACCTATTTTGGCAACATGGAAATAACACTTATATAAACTCCTCATTATATCACCTCCAGGGGCCTTTAAATTTCATTCCAACCACTGAAAATCAGCTTCATATTATTAAATGTTAACTTGCATTAGGTCCTTTTTAGAATGCTCACATATACCAACCATCAGGATCCAAACCACGCACAGCGTAATTCTTCCATAAGTTGCTTAGTATACACAGTGTTGTGTTAGTAATAATTGTTACACTGGCACCAATCTGTTTAATAATATGATGCAGCCGCATAGGGAGGAGATGGGGGTAGTGGGGGGGATCGTATTTATAGGTTTAAATGTTTTGGGGGCCGAGTCATTCTATAATTCCTCCTTATCGGCCACGGGCTTTAGTTATTTACTTTAAAATGAACTAATTTCTTATTCCAGCGGAGGGGGGACAGGCCGCTGACTTCAACAGCTGCTTCATGACCCAAAAAACTGTCAGTCTTTCCCTGGAATAAATTGTGGAATGTTCCATTCAGCGCCGCGGGGGTGGCGCTGAATAAAAACCGGCGCAAATCCGACTGAAACAGACGAATTATCTTGTTTTGTCGCGCTAAACATAATTGAATAAATCTGTTAGCCTTCTTTTTACACCTGGTAAAATAAGAGGCGCTTCTGACCAGAACCGGTTTCTGTCCTTTCTTTTCGAGTCTCCCCGGCTCGGAGAGCAGAGGTTCGTGTAGGCTCATAGTAGAATCAATTCACAGAGAGGGGAGCTTGAAACCGACGCTTCATGCCTGCGCGCTGAGTTTGGAGAGAGCGGCGTGTCGGGCTGCTCGCAGTTTAATAGTCCAGGTAGCATCCGTGCTGTACGTACACGTCTGTGTCCGCATGTGCACTTGCATGACTGCTGCGGCTGTGAAAGGCTGAAAGATGGGGGGATAAAAGTGCCCGGAATTGATTGATTCTTTGTTTTGTGCGGTTTCGTGACAGATATCGTGGTGAAAATAAAGTTGGTGCTCCAACAAAGTCCGGTGCTGGCGGTGGTGGATGGATGGATGGATGGATGGATGTCTAGCTGGTTGTCTTAGTGTGAGGGTGTGCATGTTGGAAACAAAGCGTTTCACACACGCACACAGACATAGAGGGATGTTGATGGAGAGGGTTTAAATGTGTCTTATCCTCTTACAACAAGTATACAAAACTTTCCACCATACCAAAAACTGATCTGACACTAATTCAGATTCACTTTTGCACTTCTCACTCACACTTTCCATAAGTCAAACAAATGCAGAATTGACTGTTTCATACTTAGCTAGCTCTGATATTTCTATTTTCTTTCAAAAGCAAGAACTAAATCTGATTTTCTGACTTCAGATTTAGGTTGTTCGGTATTTATTTGTAATATTACGGCAGGCAAACTCATCAAACAAATAAAAGTAGGCCCAGTTATTGTTCTGTACTTTCCTGAAATTTAAAGTAGACAAAGAGGTAGACAAGGCATTAATTGCAGAGGGCCCTGCAAAAGATAGTGAGGGGATATGAAGACCAGTGTAGTGTCCCCACTTGAGGGACTGCGTGATATTCGGAAAACATGCAGTTATTTCTTAGTATTGTCATATAGATGAAATTAAGTGTTACTGTCTTGTGAATAACTATTTTTTAGCATCACAATTCAGCACGAGATGCTATGAGAGTCTAACAAAACAATCATCTTAAGAAATACCAATCATCTTGGTATTTCTGAAGTAGAAATGCCAAAAAAATGTAAATGTAACGTCCAACATGATCTAGTTGCTTTCATTTAAAACAAAAGAGCTGAAATTACTCATACTGCTGCTAAAATAATACAATCTATTGATTATTACATTTGAAATAATGTTTCAATAGCATTTAGTTACTGTTCTGATTTAGATGTGTAGTCTTAGACAAGAACGTAGACTAAACACACACTGAAATTAGTCATTTGTATTTCAAATATGATACATTCTTAACATTCTGCTCTTAAAGTAACATAAGAAAAGTATTTTCGTATTAATTACCCTGGCTTTCCCTTGAGTTCAGAGTTTATTTTTTTAAATATTAGCCCTTGCTTGTAAAACAGTAAATGGTCAGGCACCAGTCTGCCTGTCCGATCTCACTGAGCACTCAGTCTGTCATTATCTATGTTCACAAAATCAACATTTGTTGATTATTACACACATCAGACTGATAACTAAAGGAGGTCAACCCTTTCAGGTTGTGTGCGGCTGATTGACTTGATCCTTTAAAATATAAACGACCCGTCGTTTGAGATTTGCCTGGGCCCTTTTACGTACATTGTTACTTTTAAAGTAAAAGTATTTATGTAATTACGCAGGATCTTATAATTTCACTTGCCGTGGCTTTGTGCAAAATGTGTCCTGTGATTTTATGTTTTTATTCTATGCTGCTCAGCGCTTTATGACATGTAAAAACTATTAAATATAAGAAGCTGATAGAAGCTACATGACATGGTCAGGCTATTTGTTCGCGTAGCTAGCTAGCTAGCAGCATGCCGCTTTACAGGCACGTTGCTCCTGGCTTACCAAACGTAGCTTTAAAACGCCCTTTTGGGTGGTTCTCCAAGGATTTTTTTCATCATTATTATCTGTGTTTTCCACAACTGGGAAAATCTCCAAACAGATAAATTAATCTTTCTTGTAAAAATGGGATAAAAAAAAAAATGGATCCCAGGTCAGCCAGCTGTTGGCAGAGCACAGCAACAGGTAGGCCTTCTGGTCACTTCCTTCTCAAGTCATCTCAATTAAATGACTTTTAACTGTAAAGGAAGTGTGACTAGCTGTTTTGAAACTGTAATTTTTGTCAGTCTTGATACCGGTGGCTGCAGTCTCGACGCCTCCTTTTCCCTACAGTAAGCTCCATATCAAGTGTGAGCATCAAGGGCAGTGGAAGCCTGCTAGACTGGACATCTGCATGCAGAGAGTGAATCAATGTCAGCTGAACCTTTGGGTTGTTGCCCACTTTAATATTTCGACGATGATCGTGACTCCGTATATGGTGCTACGCTGCACCTCGGTCCAGGATCGGTTTCAGAACCGCCGCAGGAACAGGACGCCAACAGACAAGCAGCGCAGCTTTCAGGTGGCGAAGTGGTGTTAATTGGTGTTAGGATGTTGCACTTTACTTTGTTGCTCTTGTCTTACATGTTGTTCTGCTTATGTTTTAATCTGTATGGGGTTTTTCCGATTAGCCGCACAAGGATTTTAGCATTGACGTGTGGCAGATCTCAGGAGAGCTCTGTCTTGTTCTGCCGCCTGCTAACAAGTATAAAAAAATAAAGTGAATTGAATTTGATTTGAATATCAGAACCCAGTTTGTGTACGTCTTAATTAAAACCAGCCAACGTACGCTTCGTCTTCAGGTCCCGTCATCATTGCGTTACGGTTTCATCATTTTTCTCTTAGTGTAAAATTTCTGATAAATTATTCACAAATATACACTACAATGTCCAATCAGCCCCCCTGATAAACTCCCCCTCTCCTTTCTTTTAACAATCTCACACTCCTCTTTCATTATTCTGCTCATTTCCAAACACACACACACGCACACACACTCACGCTGCTGCTGTTTGTGTGTGTGTGTGTGTGTGTGTTCACCTGTGCGTGTGTGTGCGTGTGTGACTTGTTTAATGCACTGCAGGTTGGCTCCTGCAGCAGGTCTGGCCAGATAAGAGCAGCACACAGCTCTGTGCGGCTGGGAGGGAGGAAAGCTAGAGAGGAACATTGCCTCTTCACTCACATAAACCATTAAATTGTAATAATGGGGCCACCAGCGCTGTAACATGGTTCCATAGCGCCCCCTGAGGGTGATTAAGTGAGCGGCATGTGAAGATGACCAGAGATGTGGATTTGAGATGTAGGAGAACATGCCGTGAGGGAGAATAATTCAACTTGATATGCTGTATGTGAGTTAAAACAAAACACATAAAGGGATCGCAGTTCTAAAAAAAATAATGCTTCAAAAACCGCTTTGAGATCATCGAAATGAAAGGTAAACGAACCGGTTGTATAGATCAGCCATTCGCGTTCAGTGGGTGAATTTACAGTTGTAACTCTCATCCGGTCATAAACGTCCGCTTGCATGACACGTGTTGTCCGAGTTTCTGGCTGCAGCGGCCATAAAATCCCTGTTTGTCTTCTCCTCCGTCAACAGAGAGCGGCTGATTGTAGGAGGCAGAGGAAGAGTAGGACAACACTGCCTATTTGCATTCAGTGAGTCAACACACCAGCACAGACGGTACAACCCGTTCCTGTAGTTTTCATAAACCCTTCAGAAGGATGTATTTCACCAAATCACATCAGGCTCTGTCCTGGATCTCTCCCTAGTTCATTATGAACGGTATCCCATCGCAGGCAAAACCCTTTGAGAGTGCACAGAGCGAAGGCCGGTCTGGTCAAGTTACTAAAGTGGTGCTACAGCAGGTAATTTGTCTTCTCTCCACCTAAAGTGTCTGAATGTATAGCAGACGATTTTGAGCTCCAGTCCTCCTCGGAATGAGCAGTTCAAAACGCAGATTTGACCTTTTTACTCACATGGGTTTGAGAAGTGAACCTGCTGTAGGATTTTTTTTTTTTTTTTCCCAAAAACCTGTTGCTGAGGTTGCTCCTCGTCGAGAGAGCGCCTCCCTAAGGAGCATTTCCGTGCATGTCCCTCTAAGAGGAGACCCAGAACCCATTGAAAGGAGTAAACCAGGCTGTTTCAGGCAGTGGTGCAGTAGGATTGATTGTCAACTACCAAAAAAAAATGTAGGCAACAGCGAAATGATTTGTTTTTTTATTACTAATTGTAGTTTTGACATAACTGATTTGCATGTTGGCTAAATGTTGACTCTTTCAACGTTCCGCAAACTCATCGACGTGTCCATTCGAAGCTCCACCACCTGTTTGCTACTCATGGGCGCACCTGGAATCTGACGGGTTTTAACTTGTGGGATCAATAAGCGTGTGAAGAGTGCACCCAATCTCTCTGTGTTTCATTTACCATCTGGTGCAAACAACAAGAAAAATTAAGCTTAAAAGTTTAAAGTGCATCCAAAAAAAATACTTACCTCACTTAGTCAGCAAAAATCCCACAGAGCAAGAAAATTTACCTGACATTACCTGGCGATTCACCTACAGCCAACCGCCCAATAAGAAAAGTTGAAAAGGATAAACATCAAAGCTGAATGTAGATTATGTACGATTTTAGGTTTTAGGATACAGCAGGTATTCAAAACCAGTTACTTTCATTTATGGTAAGAAATAACTTATCAGGTCATAATACCTCAGCCTCCCCATCACCAACTATAGTCTTAAACTACAAAAAAAAAAAAAATGCCCCCTGAAAAAAAGAGTCAAATAAAGAATTAATGTGCTATTAGCAATTGGAAAGTCTAGAAAACGCTGAATTACTATCAAATTAAATTTGATTTCATCGTCCATGTCTGCTGTCCATGTTCCTCCTGAAAATGATGGTAGAACCCAAAACAGAGGGATGTCCTGGACTTTGACTAGGCTCCACCTCTGCTTTGAGGCACATTACGAGGTTGCACCCAACCCCCTTCTTCAAAATGCAACCACACTTCTCACTGTGTAAGTACCGATACACCTCAAGACTTTCTTATATTGTTGCCACTCCTCTGTCTGAAGGAGTGGAGCTGAAGAAGCAGGTAAATATTTTACAACACATAATCAGTTTCTTCATGTCCTCCTCCATTTTTACTAAGTTTGCAGATATTCTGTATTTTCCTGTCTACTGCATATTTCTGGACTTGGCTGGATGGATAGATGGATGTTTTCATTTGCCCAATTTTTGCATAATAGTCCATTGTGACGTGAACATCTTGTTGCATGCATGATGATGATGATACATTGACACATCATGCACAGTGACCAGCTGAAGTCTCTGCACCAACCCCACTTCTGAATGTCTGTCATGACATCAAGGGGTAATGTAATGTAACACCCTCTCATGGTGCAGCTTCCACCCTTTGATTATGTGTCACAGCTAAGGCATGTTTTGATATTTTCCTTCTGTCTTTGTGTCTTTCACACAGCCAACCAGCATGTTATGCTAATTGGACACATGCGCTGGAAGCTCTGTTGTGCTGGCCTTGTTTTGAGCTGTTTGATTAGGAATTCATTGTATCTGGTCTGTGTTTGATGCCGTGACAAAGAGGCCTACGCAATGTTTTATTTTTTTTTGTCTTTGTTCCATTATTTCTCCTCATATTCTCATTTTTCTTTTTAACAGGTTGGGATTCTCTACATTTACAGTTTGTTATCTTCAGTGTAAAAAGATAAAATCGCGTTCCACACCCCCTCTTCATATCCTTTCCAGATGGCAGCCAGTGAATTATAGCATTTATTTGCTTATTGGTTGTAGCAGCAGCTTTCAACTGTTATGTTTTCTGTGAAAATTTCTCTCTCGACCATCTTAGTGAAGATATCAAAAGGCTACATAATTGTCTGTCAAACAAGTTCACAAACCCTTCATGCACTCCAAATCTTCTTTTTCTGATTATTTGATTTGAATTTTTTTCCACAGCTTCTTCTCTGGTCTCTGAACTTTTTTGAACCCTAACAGGAGAGATTTGCTTTAGATTTTCTTAAATATGATATTAAAAAAAAAAACAAGAAGCGCGAAGCACTTGTCCGACTTCATGAACTTTGCTGCCCCCAAGTGGATTTTTTATTTACTACGCCATTTGAATGCATTTCTGGCTGAATGTTTTTTTGTTGTTGTTGTTGTTGTTTGTTTGTTTGTTTGATTGTTTTGTTTTGTTTTTGTTTTATTTTAAATCAGAGCATTTAATTTTCATGCTATAATTTTGTTCTTGAATGATTTTCACATTTGCTTCTTTGATTTTTTTTTTTTTTTTGCACAACACTTTTATTATTTTTAAATGAATGTCATTGCCAAATTAATATATTGTCATTTATTAATGTATTGTTCAGGTCAAGCAGTTCTGATGAATTTTGAAAAGCTGCTAATTTTAATGTTTGAGGTGAAGGTAAAGGCTAAATTGAAGTTTTAGAGTTACACTGTTGTCCTGTTTGCACATCGTAGTGAACATGATCTTTTTAAAAAAATAAATAAATAAACATCTTATTTAAGAGATTGGAGTTTGGGACTTTTTGAACAGGTAAATCAAAATAAAGTTATTTTAAATTTAAAAAAAAGTCTGCACATAGTGTATTGCAAAACATAGCTAACTACACTACATTGTAGGATGAACATTTGACCTGGGTATAAATAATTTTTTTTCTATGATGTATTTATTTATTTTTTCCAGATTAAACTCCTAGGAAATTCACAGTGGCTAGTAAAATAACTACAAATGGGTGAAATGCTACTCTACATTTTAATGAAAACACTCTGACTAAAGCAAATTAAACTGTGATGACAAAAATTACCTCAAAAATCTTGGAGTGACTCAAGCTGAACTTGTAGAAAGTTTGAGAACCACAACAATCTACAGGAGACTCTGACTCAACTGCAAGAGAGGAAATCTGAAAGTTGCAAGTTCGATTCCAGATTCTTTCCGTGCTACACGTCAAAACGCTCTTAAACAAGATAGTTAATACCACGTTCCCACCAATATGCAGGAAAGGGTGGCTCTAAATGGTCTTTGAATGGGTTAAGAAGTGATGAATTACTCTATTTTAAAGCAACTCCAGACATACCCCAAGCAGTAAGTTAGATTTTTGCAGAGGCCTTTTTTATTTATTTATTTGTTTCATGACATTACATATAGACACTGTCCGTCTGCTCTAGCTGTGTTTTTAAAACTCAGAACTTCTTCTTGGTTCCTTCAATTATCTGAGCTTAAACGGGGGGAAACATCCATCCATCCATCCATCCATCCATTTTCTTTACACCCTTGTCCCTTAGTGGGGTCAGGAGGGGTGCTAGTGCCTCCTATCTCCAGCTAACGTTCCAGGTGAGAGGCGGGGTTCACCCTGGACAGGTCGCCAGTCTGTCGCAGGGCAACACAGAGACACACAGGACAAACAACCATGCACACACACTCTCACCTAAGGGCAATTTGGAGAGGCCAATTAACCTGACAGTCAAGTTTTTGGACTGTGGGAGGAAACTGGAGTACCCGGAGAAAACCCACGCATGCACAGGGAGAACATGCAAACTCCATGCAGAAAGACCGGGGCTGGGAATCGAACCCAGAACCTTTTTGGGAAACCTCCAATGACTTTTAAATAACAATACAGGGAAGTCTGTCTTCCTGGAAGTATCACCAAATTAGGACCGAGTTAAAACTTTTGCACAGAACCACTTATTTCTCATAAGAAGTAGTGTGAACTTCGAAAAAGGAAAAACACAGACACTGAATCTATAATGTCAATCGTCCATTTATTAAATATTCTTCTTACTAACGAAAACAAAAAACCTCCGCTTGCATATTTTATTGATTTACAGTGAAAACACTTTATTTCATCATGTTGTATCATTTCACTGGAAATAAACAGTAAAAAGAAACAAATACAGTTTGATTTAATCAACTCATATCCTGTAACTTTGAGCTCGAAGCTGCACATATACTGATCAGATGGCTTTTTTTTTTTTTTTTTTTTTTTTTAATCAAGAGTCCTAGCTATAAATCATTATTATACGTTTTAGGTTAACTGTAAATATGAACACATAAAACATAAAAAAAATAAAAAATCACAAGTCCACAATAAAGAAGTGTTGTTACTGGCATGGCGAGTGCTTAGAACAAACTATCATCTAAAAAACAAACAAACAAACAAACAAACAAACAAAAGGATTTATCACTTGCATGCACGGTTAATTGTCTACATAAGGGGGGGGGGGTTAAAAGAGAGCATTACAGGACACCAAAAGCAAAAGCACGGAGAGGAAAACAAAATATCTTCTCTAAGACTGTGCAATTCTGTTCAATAACAAAGGTCTATGTTCAAAGCTTTGCATTACACATTATTACAGGGGTTATCCTTCAATATGTGCTCCTAAGGACATACAAAATAGTCAGCTATTGGAAAGCACATGGCACAGGTAACAGCTACAAAGTCTCGAAGTGATATAAGAGCCATAGTAATCATAATAATCATAGCTATATTGATACAGCATCTGGTGCCATCTTGTACTGTTGTGTGTTTCTCTGTGCTGCAATGGTCGTACACAAAAGAGCGTTTACACTTGTGTGATGCGTTAAATGTCTATGGCACTTCAGCAAAACACTTCAGCAGATTACTTATGTCGATGACTCAGAATAAATAGGGAAGAAGAAAATAAATAACGGCTTCAGCTTTTCTCGTTTCCAGTCAGCACGCCCAGATGCTGTCGTTTGAATTTGTTCTCCGCAGATGAATGAGCGCTGTTGCAGATTTATCCAAACACACACACACACACACACGCACACACACACACACACACACACACACACACACACACACACACACACACACACACAGGAATTAGGAGGTAGGGGAGGGCTAATTTAGTTTTTGTCTCCCTGGTGAGGATTACTCACCTGAGAACGATGTCAAGAAGAGGATTTTCAATTTCAGAGCCGTTTGCAAAGGCGATATTTCTGAAGAGCTCATAAAGCTGATTATGTAAACAGATCATAAACTGCGTATTTGTTACTGCGTTTGTTTCCCGCGGCGCTGTCAAGTACTTTGCTCACCTTTCATTCATCTTCCTCCCTCCCGCCGCCTTCCATCTCTCGAGTCTGAGCGAGACGTTTTAATTAATCCCAACTCTGCGCAAATGAGATAAATTAAATCTAACACGAATCTGTGCGTTTGTCCAAGCTCAACATTACGAATGCCGGCGGAGCTCTCGGCTGTCATCCATCCTCTCTCTGCTCGTCTCGTGTGCGGACGTGAGACTAAACTGAACAGAGGGCTGCGTCTCTCCGCCCGTGAGCGAAGCGGGTCGTTAATGGTAATCTGAGGATGAACTTGCAGAAAAGTGGACTGTACAATAAAAAAAAAAATGAAAAAGAAAAAAGAAACATCCTGCTGACACGAGATGTTATTGATTAATCTGAGTAAACAGAACATGGAGCCGTGCTTTTCTTTTTTTTTTCTTTTTTTTTTTTTAAATTAAACATATTTTAAAAACTCTGCTGAGTGGCGCGTTGATGACAGGCCACATGTTTTACACGCGGTCACCAAAAGTAACGAGACACGGCCGCTTTCTCTCTAAACGCAGGTTTTGTTGAGATCAACCTTGACCGGAAGCGGTCCTGCCTCCTGGGCTTCCTCCGACTGCTTCACGCTGACGGCGATCATGGAGCTCAGGTGGAAAGGGTTGACCTTGTGTACATGTTCCATGAACTCCTTATCTCCATTGATGCTCAGCTGAGAAAAGCAAAGAAAAGCAAAGACAATATAGCAAATAGCCAACGAAAACATGACTGCACTGGCCAAAAAAAATTGTCTGTTTTTTTTTTTTTTTTCAAACTGTTTTAGGGTCATTTTGATGGGCTGAATCCAAAAATCACATTGGTTTTTGCTCAATCAGGTCAACATTCAACATGCAACAATTTACGGAAATCCATGTTCCTAACATTTAATTAATACACTCTGTTAGAAAACTTTTTGTTTTCTCCTATATCCTTTTTTGGATGAGAAGTATTAACGGAAATGAACGGATAACGTCACAAAAATGTAATCAATTTAGTCGGTCTCTAAATCGAAATAGAATAAAAATTTAACCCGATTGAGAAAAATGGATCATTTTTTGGATTCAACGGTGCAAAACAGTCCTAGTTCAGATGAAAAAACATAGACAGCTTTCAACAAATAGTTTTTGTAACCCAGTCATATTTAAGCAAATCTGTTCCCTATCTTGCCATTTATTTTTGATGTGTTTAAAAACACATGAAAATAAAGGCATTTATTGATTGATTGATTGATTGATTGATTGATTGATTGATTGATTGATTGATTGATTGATTGATTGATCGATTGATCGATCTATCCAGTAGTGTAGCAATCAAAATCGCTGTCAGAGGGATATTTATTTTTATGCTTATGCATGAACCGACCTTCTGGGAATTACATTTCAATTCACTATTAGTGTTACAAAATGGTCAGAAAGGACAGATAAGACAGAATCATTTAGATGTTAAAACTATAAATTGGAGGGTGTACTTTGTCTTTAATGGAGAATATGGAGAATAATCATTGTTTTCCAAAAAATGTGCAGCCTTATTAAACAACTTGTGAAAACAACTTAAGCTAAACGTCTATCGACCGATTTGATATGCACAAAAGAGAAAGTATGACACATTTAGAGAGATAATAAATAAGAAGGTTTATCTATGGCTGCTGAACATTTTTAGCAGTGAAGCACTGCTAATACTTTGATATTTTAATAAACAACTAATAATTCAGAATCACAAACAGCATAAGAGGGTCGACATCGGGCAAGGCTTAAAACTATTTAATCACTAAAATATGTGTTGCATAACAAGGATTTGGTGATGAAGAGGCATTTAATAAACTGAACAGAAAACACTGTAACTCATCTCGCTGGATTTCCACTAATATCATAGCAGTGATCTAAAGCTGCAGGCAGAGGAGGAGAATACAGCAGGGGGCAGAACACGGAGATGCTCTTCTGAATACGTACCTGCGTCTTGATGTGCTGCTCCGGCGCGGTGACGAGGCTGGCGCAGCTCAGCCACAGCATGACCATGATGGACAGGAAGAGACAAGCAGCTAAAATCCACCGAGGAAGACCTGAGCGTCTGGAACAAGGAAGAGGGAGACTGACCCTGAAACACTAAAAGGATTCATAACCAGACCAGTCGAAAATAAAAAATACATCTATCATTCTCTGTTAAATGTCGTCACTCGTTTACTGCAATCCAACAAGTGCGGTCTAATGGTACACGGCTCGGTGTCCAGAGGCGGAGATAATCCCAGTTATGATCGTAAGTTTTATTTTATTTATTTTTTTATTTTTTCAATCAAATATTACCAACGGGAGGCATTTCAAACTGTGGACTTTTGCCACAAAGATTATCAAAAGCTACAACCGAACAGGAGGAAACAGAACAAGGAACAAGTGGAAAGCTGTGGTGCATCTGAATAAGATTCAATACAAGCAAGTTCTGAATCATTTAATCACGTGAATCAGCTCACCAAAAATATATATTTTCTCTCTCTCTCTCTCTCTCTTTCTCTCTCTCTCTCTCTCAAAGGTTTCTGACCTTGACATGCAGCCCAGGAAGTCGTGGTCAGCTGCAGCGTCCTCTGCGTGCTGGACGGGGCGCTTCCCTTTGATCGCCGACTTGCCTGCTCCTCTGTCTCCTCGCCCTTTAACGCCTGCCAGGCAATTAGAAAAAAGTTCTCCGCTTTGCTGACACGCTCAATATTCACTCAACTCTTTCACGTTTTGCCACATTACACCGACGACGGTCAACGCAACATGTTGGGATTTCATGCAGGAGGCCAGGACGGCTCGACGGACAGATTGTTACGGCCAAACTGTTGATCCGAGTCCCGTGTATTGTTTGTAAGTGTTGTGGAAATGTTCCTACCGTGGGGTCTCTGGGTGTGGGAGTGGACCTGAGGCCAGGGTTTGTCGGCCACGCTGGATCGAGGAGCCTGCAGCTCCGGCATGGAGTACTCCATCTCTGGCTGGCTCTGACGTCACAACAAACAAGAGCAGAAAGATATTTAGCCATGAGTGGAAATATAGACAGGAAACTTTCACCGATTTCATGCACAACTTTCCAAACTTCTTCATTGATATGTAGATTTCGGATCTGTGGCGTTATTCTAGACAGAACATGATTGGTAAACCACTTTAAGACAATAGTTCAAAGATCATACCAAAGCATGTTAAGCCCCTTGTTCTACAAGAATTATACAAATAATAATCTGTAACCTTTATGGCATCCCTCAAGAATGGGTTGACAGCTTTAGCTTCTGGTGCAAAAATATATCTTTTCCATACAAATTCTTGTGTGTTTTGCTTATTAACATGATTCTTCCACATTTACAGCTAAGCATTGTTTTGAAACCAAAGCAGTGTTTTTACTTTCTAAGCCTTTAGACTTCAGTAAAACAAAGTGAGAGATGTCTACAAATGGGAAGAAAAAAAAACTCTGAACTTTCCCTATTCTAGCATAACTTTAAACAGCCTGGTTATGCTTGAATGTTAATGTGTCTGAACTAAAATAATTAAAATTAACACGAGGAAACAATAGCACATTACTTATCACAGTTACTTTTTCGCAAAGGGTTTGAATAAAATCCTAGGTGGAAAACTGCTTTTTGTATTAACTCGGATCACCTTTTTATCCCACAAAAATTGTTTGATGATCTGAAATGTTTAAATGTGACTAGAAAGTACGCAGAAGAAGCAAGGGACACATTCATACTTTGAAAATACAATAATTTGCTGGTAAACTAAAAGTTTCCATCTTGACATCGGGATTTTATGAGCACTAATAACTTTCCCTGAAGCTCATTAAGGACAGAGTTTTTATTGAAGATTTTCTGTGTTCCTTCATATTATTTCACTCACCTAAATGGGTTTTAACTTAGTACTGAGGTAGTTTCTAAAAAAATAAAAAATACAGCTAAAACACAGATTGCCTGTCGTCACTGTTTTCACTGTTTTGTGTTTTGTTCACCAAGAGGACTCATTAAAAGAGGATTTTGCTTTCCCACTGCTGACCCTCTTTTCCCTACAGCAGCAGCTGCAGTCACTTTTAATAATAGCATTGCTGGCCTCAGCAACAACACACACATGCATGTGCACCTAACGGTAAATCATCTCCCGCTGCAGCTTGAATCCTCCCAACTGTTTTTTTTTTTTTCCCCCCTGTTCATGTAATAATTCATGTGTTTTCATCCAGATCTGAACCTCCTATAGTAGCACCAGAATGTTGGTCTGCGCCAACCAAAACCAGTCACTAGTCTGAGACAACAAAGTGCGGCAGCGTCCCGGAGTCACAGTGGAGAAATGAAAGGTTAGTTCACCTCCCAAAAATGCCAAAATGAAAAGGCAGTTTTACAGCTGAATTTAGGAAAGCTCTCGTGAGTCATGTTTTTTCTGACCGAGCGCATTGAAACCAGATGTAGAGCCAGTGTAAAACGCTGTGACAGGAAAAACGTATATGGGTGATTTTTAGTGAGCTGCAGACCGAAATGATCAGAGGAAGAGATAAATGTACTCTGTATTAAAAAAAGAGTTGGAATAGGAGACCTTATCTTTGTGGCTTTTAAATGAATATTTCTACTTTAGACATTTCTGAGTTTCTTCCACTCATATAGTTGAAATCAGATAATTTACATATATACACACACACTAGGTCTGAACAATATGACTGAGAAATGTATCATAATGTAAGTGTTTCATATCAGTTGATATTGATAATTATTGTTTAGTTTTTTTTGTTTGTTTTAAATATCTGAAATACTGGGTGAACCATTGTGGTTCACTGGAGTGTGAACCCATTGTGCATACATATTTTTTTTCCCTAACTGTCTGACATTTTGTTATTACATTAGTTGAGCCTGTTAGTTGTGTCAGCCCACCCCATCATAAACACAATTCAGCGTCAAGTGGCTGAATTGCCTCCTCAGGAACCATCCAGTACTACAGAGCGATGATAATGGCCTCGTCATTTAATCCAGGTGTAGTGAAACAAACACATATAAAAGCTACGCGACACCAATTTTTAGATCGGGGTTTGAGACCCCTGTGCTAGATGCATTATCAACAAAGACAAATCCACACTGAGTCACCCTGTATCATTCAGCTAAACCTGCAGACTCTTTAAATCGGCCAACATGGCGATCTATCCTATTGCTATGAATTTTTTGTTGTTGTTGTTTTAGTTATTTTAGACTGCAGACACATTTTGTCTCTCTTAGCTTCCATCACTCCTCATTTCTGTATCTGTGGTTGGGTTTTCTGTGTAGTTCTTCATATCTCCACTGGAGGACGCCATGGAGAGCTCAACTTTTGCACACTTGCTTGTCATCCCAAACCCAACGACTGACAACCTCAAAGCTCCTAATTGTTCAACTCCTCTGTGCAACCTGTCCGCTCACCAGCATCTCCACCTTCCCACCAAACCCCCAAGTCTCTCTCTCTCTCTCTCTCTCTCTCTCTCTCTCTCTCTCTCTCTCTCTCTCTTTCTCTAGAATTATTACTGATGTTAACCTGACAGAACATAGTTTCAAAAAACTTAAAACCAACCCTTTCGCTCTGGGAGACGTGCCCTGTGCTCTGAAGAAACTACAATTGCAGCAGTATCTTGCTTTTGAGCGTTCCTTCTATCTTTCTTTATTGTTTACTTGCATGGGGATAAGTGCTAAAAACAAAACATTGCAACATTTACAGCCTCGGCTAATTTGCTAACCACATCCCCAGACATGCCTGTTTGCTGCAGGAGGGACAAGCTTTTTTCTTTTTTTTTCTTTTTTTCGTACATCTGGTATCTCATTTCAAGTGTGTATTTCTGAAAACAAAGTTAGACACAACCAGAGCAATGGCTGCTTGTAGATTGTCAGGCCTTTGTGGACATTATCATACTGTAATTTGTATTTCAGAGAGCATTTCCCACCTTTGCCATCCCTCAGTGTGTTGGATTTTTTTTTTTTTTTTTTAAGTTTGAACCTGTCACATTTCTGGCAGTGTATCAACTGCAAGCTAAACATAGGCCTGACAAGCTCCCTACAGCCCTGCTGAGGCAGGCTTCCCTTCACAGTGTTGTTCTGCATGCATACATCCGTCACCCAGTCCAAAAGCAACTCTGAGATGGATGCATTGCCCGACAGCCAAGTCGGCGCACAAATCCTCACACGCAATCCTGAATTCCCACATGAAGAGGGCTCTTTTCATACAGAAGCACTTCTGTGAGGGTTAGAGTGCATAAACACTATCATTTCCCTGTGAAACGGTCAATTATGCAGCTAAAACTGTCATCCATGCGTCCAAACAGTAAAAAAAAAAAAAAACACTTGACAGAGATGCAGGTTTCTGGTCAGCTTTTTTAAACTGCAGGGTTTGATTGTGCAGCCTGGTGGTTTAGCAAAGCAAATCTTTTTTACAGCTTCAATAGGTAGGTGTCTTATTGTGTTGACTTCAGTTTAAGATTCTTAAAACTCCTCTAGAAAGCAATGCATCGCTGCATGTTTGTAAAAAAAAAAAAAAAAAAAAAAAAAGTTGCATGAACGTTACTTTTCAAAGTTAAACAAGCAAAAGAATGTTTTATCTGGATGCAATCTCAAATGAAATACACCTGCCCCAGTCGCTTAAGAAAAACTGGTCAATGTTTCGGTAAAAGTTTCTCGAAAGTGTGAGAATTTACTTCTAACAATGTAATTGCCGCATTCACATTTTATTTTCAGCAGTCCTCCGCTTGTTAAATTCTGCATTGTGTCCCATTTTATTGTGACTTCACCAACGAGGCTCTCGGAGTATAAAACTGAGCGTCATGGCATCATGTAAGAGGATGTTTTTAAACCTTTAAAGTTGTGTGAGAATAAATAAAAAGATTTTGTCACTGTCACAATTCGGCCGCCTTTCCCTGCCCAGCTGCATGCTCACTCATGCTGCACATTCGGTACACGACGGCCGCCAAATGGGGTGCGACAGCTGCTGGCACTCTACCCAACCTTAAGAGAGGCGTAGAGTCGAGGGTATAATCTTAACAGGAAACAGAGTGCAGCATCAAATAATCTACAGGGGTCTGCTGGGTTCCTTTAAACCCCAAATTACAACCATATGAAACAAAAAAAAAATGGCTACATCTCATTTTGAGCCATAGAATAACTAGAGAATCCAAGGGACTGATACATTTTTATGCACAATACGACCACAAACTTCAGCGTATTTTCTACAAATAGACCAACCCAACGTAGAACATAATCATGAAGTGGAAGAAAAGAGTTACGGAGAAAGGAAGAGAGAAGAACCCAAAAAGAGTGGAGTTCATATATATTCAGGTCACTTCTACTTTATAGAACCACCTTCCACTGCAGGTAAAGCTGGAAATGTTTGGGATCTTTTCTTCCAACTAGTCACACTAAGAGACAGAAATCTTGAAAAAAAATTTCCCCCTCTGTAACATAGTGCCAGTTGAGTCAGATTAGAAGGAGAGTTCCTGTACATTTTACGTTTCAAATCTTACAGATTTAGGTTTGAACTTTGACTAGGCCAATTCTAATTCTAATAGAATCACCTACAAACCAGGTGCTAAACTGAGGAAGCATTAAGAGACTGTCACACTCCCTCCACCATATTTAACAATCAATTTGATCTTTTGTGTGCGTGCGTGCGTGCGTGCGTGCGTGCGTGCGTGCGTGCGTGTGTGTGTGTGTGTGTGTGTGTGTGAAAAATGTAGCACTATTATGCCAGATGTGACACGACACACACTTTCCAAAAGGTTCCCCTTTGTCTCGTCTCTCCGCAGAATAGCTCCACAAACATTTGAGTCATTTAGGGAAATTTTCTGGAGAATCGAGATTTTCTTTGGTAAATTTGAGAAGCATCCTTTGTGTTTGCATTGGTTAGCGGTGATTTTCCCCTTTGAACATGATGGATGTAATTTAGATTTATGCGCCGTCTTTCTCATTGTTGAATCCTGAACGCTGACATTAAATGAGGCAAGTGAAGCCTGCAGAGTTTCAGATGTGGTTCTGGGTTTTACTGAGACCTCCTGACGGACTCGTCCACATGCTCTCAAAGTAATTTTGGCAAACCGGCAACTCCTGGGAAGATTCATCGCAGTTCCATGTTTTCTCCATTTGTAGATGAGGCTCTCATTGTGGTTCACTGGAGTGCCCAAACCTTAGAAACGGTTTGGTAAGCCTTGGATTCTCATCTGCTCTTGAATTTCTTTAGATCTGTGTAAATCTGTTGCCTTTTGGCATCTTTTAGCCTACTTCATGTTGTCAGACGGGTTCTTTTGAATTTCTTGGTTATGCTGGCCTGCCAGTAAGAAATTTAAAAGTGACTAAAAAACAAAGCCAATATTTCAGATAATAACTGTTACTTTATGATTTAATAAGGGAAGGGAAATTATATTTTCTCATGCGGTCATTTTGGTTTGAAATCTTTTCCCTTAAAAATGAAGGGAATTTAATATTAATTTTGTGATCTAATATTAAAATGTGTTTGATCATTTGAAATATTAAAGTATGAGGAAAAAGTACATAGGAAGTTTGTGAGAGGGTGAAACCATTTCACAGTGCAGTGATAGTACCACTTGTGTATTTCACTGGAGTATTTTTGAATTAATTTGATTGGTGTGAGCTGAACTTAAACCAAACCATCCTGTTAAGAAATCAAATAAGAATTCGATGTTTCTGCCTTGCGAAGTGGCTCAGGTTTACCGAACTGAAGTTAAATGAACAAGCCTCTGTTGGGTTTCGAAAAAGTATAAGAAAATGGGATTTTATAAAAAAATTAATAAAACCAAACATTTCGGAATCGGTGATATTCTACCTAAGTGCAAGCTGCCTCGTAAATAATTACTTTGCATTAAAGTTGTCTTCTTTAAAATTAAAAAGAATTTTTTAAGATCTCGTCGGGGGGCCTCTTACTTGGAAAACCACAACCTTGCCGTCGTCGGCCTGCAAGTAGAAGGTCCAGGTGGAGGAGATGAAGCTCTGGGCCGAGCTGACGATGTCGTTGCACCAGCTGGACACGGCCTCCATCACAGAGGGGGGCTTCGGGCGCAAGGTCATGGCCCTCAGCTGCCAGAGGGACGAGAACAGGTCAAACAGTTAGACCCAGAAAAGCCTGGCTGACCTCGGTGTGCATGCAAACGTGTCTGCTATGGTAATTTTCAGCGGCGACTGGTGAGTCATGCTCGTTTAGAAAAGCAGCACGTAGGTATGTGAATTTATTGTGTACGGAGCTGCCTTCCCTCACCTTCCTCCTCAAGGTCTCGATTTTCTCCGCTAGTTGGTAGAAACAGCACCCTCTAGCGTCCACTGCGAGCAAAGGTGAGACAAAGAGAACCTCTGAAATATTTACTGCAGCTTTTTCAGCATCTTTTCGGGGGGGGATTGTTGATGTTTGGGTGAAAGCCGAGATAAGAACTGTTCGTTTTTCAGCAAACGATATTTGGTTTGAATGCATTTCCGAAAACATGATAAACAAAAGCAGGCCGATTAATATGCATCATAAGCCTACATCCTTACTGTTTTCGCATCGCACAGTTCTCAAGTGTGCGATAAAGCCCGCTTTCAGGTCTGCTCCTCGCAGCCTTGCAGGACGTCTGAACCACACCTGAAGGCAGCAGAGAAGCAGAGGGAGGGGAGACCACGGATAAAGGCTGCGGATTTAGCCGCATTAAATCAAAGAAACCGCAAGAAAAATGTCCTTCATCCCCGCATCCCGCTCGGGACCAGTTTGGCCTCCTTCTGTGCGCAGAACCGCAAACTGTCACTAACTGGTATCCCCTGATCCTAATCTGTCATGGTGCAGTGTTGAGTAGGTTAAATCACGGGACTTGCCTTGGATGCAGTCCACATCTTGGACTTGCCTCCAGGGCGCAGACGAAAGCGAGCTGCATCTTTTCGGCCTAATTGTGCGCGCCGTACAGCGCATCCAAGAAGATGCAGAGAAATGTCCGAGCCTGGCTGCGCAGAAATGCGTTTACCTCAGCTATTCATTCTTCACACCGTAACTAACCGAAAACAGCTCGTTATAAAAGACGCTGATGTCGCTGTTGAAACATTGATTATGATAAGGATCGTACCCGCTTTCAGCCAGTGCTAACGGGATTTTCCTTTCAAAGACAGCGAAGCGCACGGGAGCAACTTACTTTAGCGGGGCTTTTGTTTTTGATGGTGAGCTGGCATTGCTTTTTGCAGTAATTGATGTCACCCAGCTGGTTGTCAAACAGATCCGAGGACGTCGCGGCAGCGAGCCCGGCGAGAAGAACCGAGAGCAGGGCGGGGAACCAGCCGCGCATGCTGCCGCCGAACCGGAGCATCTGAGGGAGCCTGGAGAGAGGAGCGGAGAGTCGGCCTTCAACCCGCACTGAGCTACCTGGGATGGTGCTGCTGCTGCTGCTGCTGCTGCCTCGGCTCCGCTCGGGTCCTGTCTGTCTGTTGCTCTTCCGATCAGCTCCTGCTCATGGCGTCACGCGCATCATCACCATTCTGCTCGCACACACGCACGCGCGCGCCGTTCTTCTTTAAACTGAACCTGCAGAGCAGCCTTCACTGCAGTGTGTAATGTGCCTCTGATGACTTTGGCACAAACTGTTAGAAGATGGTAAGCGAAGATGATGTTGGCAGCAGTGATTCATCCCGCTTAAATGAGATGAGAAAATGAAAAAAAAAAAAAAATAAAAAA
>NW_006800371.1:362773-419721 GCF_000485575.1 Poecilia formosa
AAATATATTATATTTAATATTTATATTTATATTTAAATATATTTGCACAAATCTGAGCTAAACGCTTGAATTATCCTATATTGTTTAACTGCGGTGATATGCTGTTAGTAATCCATCCATCCATTGCTTATAATTGCCTAATCTAACCATGGAGGCAGAAGCCTCTCCCAGGTCAAAAGTGCATTAATGGGATCCAACATCTTTACACAAACACATTTATAGGCACTTTAGATTCAATTAATAACTTAATCTGCTTTGTTTTGGAAAACCACAGTTTGTTCTTCTTCTCTACGCACATTTGAAATAACGTAGTTGGAGGCCCATCAACTGAAGGCAGAAAAAACACATAAGACATGGAAAGCAGAGTAATAACCAAGACTTGGAAACACCGAGTTAGAAAGATTATGAATTAATGGCAAAATATGTGGATACCTTGATTTCCCCAGGAGTTTTCCACAAATTAACCCAAGAAATTGGTGTGTCAGAGGTTCCGGTTTAAGTAAAGGTTCCTCTCAAATTGGTTCATGTTTGAGTTAGTGTGTGAACTCTTGGATATTTGAACTAAAAAACAACTTTTCTCTAAATTACATTGAACTATGTGTTACCATACCAATGTAGAACATTTTGATTTAAGACGCATAAAACACATATTTCTGTGTTTAAGCAAATTTCTTATGAGAAAAGGAACCCACATGAATCACAATTAATACTTTACTACATTTTCCTTATTCAAAATTTAAATTAGCAGATTTTTTTTATTTTATTTTTTGTAATTTCAAAATGATGACCTGTGAATTGAATCCCAACAGAAAATGAGCAGCGAGTTCTGAAGAAACATTTATGTCAACAAATGCATCAAAATGTTTTGTTTCATTTTCCTGAATTGGTTGTCATTCTCTATGCCAAGGACTTGTTTTACCATCTGAGGATGTGTGTGTATGTGAAGGCGTGTGTGAGTGAGTGTTTGGGAGGGAACAGGCTTGGAAACACTAAAGATCTGAGTCGGAGGAGGAGGAAACCCAACCTAAGCGTTGCAGCAGCTGGAGACGTAACGAGGTACAACTTGTGCTTCTCGGATTGTACGCAGTTATTTTTCTTTGTCACAAGAATTCAAACTGGGAAGCTGGACAGGTCCTCCCTCCGCTTCGTCCGTCCGGCGAGGGACGAAGAGACAGACGCAGGAAGACAGAAGAGAAGCAGCTCGCAAACTATGATTTTCTTCATGATTCTGCTGCTCCTCGCTCCAGACGTGCTGCTCTCCTCAACACGTAAGGGATCGGTCGTTTGTATCTCTTCTTGCTCCGAACTTTGATCCACGCTGACGGACAGAACTACGCTTCAAAAGATAAACATTTCTGATGTTGTTTCTACCACTTCATTGTTTTTATTTGTTTCATTATCACATACTGCATCACATATAGTAGCTATCACATGCACTACTTTACATAGAATGTGTCGAATGTGCAACTTTATTTTGCGTGGCCAGTGGAGCAAGCTGTCTTATTTTAATTTAATTTTGGGGGGTTTCTTGAAACTAATAGATTACAAAGGATAACATTTTAACCACAATTCATCTATGTCGAAATGAAATTCAAAAAAAGTTGTACAGCGCAAAAATATAAAACAGTGTAATTTATCCTAATAAAATCTTCTACTTACAGTAATGAAGAAATATTTTAAGAAAGAAAGATTTAATTATTGACTGAGCAATGACCTATTTGCATTTTTCATACAAAATCTAAATCTTTTCCATCATTTGTACTCAACCTGGCACACAACCGTCTTATTCTTAGCTTGAATTAGTTATTATTATCAGTATTTTTATTGTTATGACCAGATTTTAAAAGTGTAGAGACACATGAAAAAGTTAACAACCGTCACAAATCTGAAGACCGGTAAATAAAACCCAGATACATTATTTAAAAGTCAACAAAGAGTTTTCCATGGACATCAATCAGGGAAGCAATCTTTATGTTTTACAGGTGGTTCTGGCTGGTGTTGGGGAAAAACAATGCAAAACACTTTTTACTGAAAAATCTGAGGAATCTTTTTGAGTAACTGCTGTGGGTCCATATATCTTCTTCGTCATGAGCTGAATATGTAAATAAGATCTGAGCTCCTGCTTTGTTGTGGGGTGGTGTGACTGCAATCTCTAGAGATTAAAGGAAAAAAAAAACAGTCAAAACATTTTGCTAATATGAATGATCTCTTAAAACGTGGCCGTGTCTCCTTAGGACGCCTCTCATTAAAAACACTGAAACTAATGAAACACTACAGACAAAAAGCCCGTAACCCTTTAAACTAATTGCTAATAATGAAAGGTTTACTGAGAACTAATCAACACCAAAGAATAGCTTAAAATAATGTAGTATTTAGGTTTGGTGTGTAGTTTACTCTAAATGTTTTTTTTGTTTTTTTTTCTAAAATGCTGCTGAATTTCCATTTGCCTGAATGTGGCCAAGTGAGAAGCTACCTTATGATTTCTCTAATTTATAAAGCTTTATGTGAACTTGATGTCATTTATTTCCTATTTTGAGAAGCAGAAATACAAAGGCGCTGATAACAAAACTGAAAGTTCCTTGAAGCATTTGTTGACATATAAGTAATCATAAAAGATTTATCTTTTTCATAATAAATCTAAAATGTTTTACATCTGCTCATAAGTCTATCAACTTATTCTACAAGGTCTTATGCAACATTAGGCACTACTTTTTACAAAGAAAATTCTCTAAATATCCAGACCTACTGTAAATATACAGATGAAACTATTTTGTATTGTCTAATTTACTCAGGGTCAAGTCTTGCTCACGTAGAAAGCGTTTTAAAAAGTAGCTCAGCCTAAAAGCTTGCGCGCTGTGCTTCCTTCATCCAGATGTTGCCGTCATCTCCCCTCAGGATCCCGTCCTGAGAATCGGCTCTGGTTTGACGGCCTCCTGCAGGCTCAGCCCGGAGCTGGGTCTCCACGCCAGCTCCTTGTACTGGACTCTGAACGGAGTCCGCCTGCCCGGCAGCGCCTACGGCGTCGTGTCCTCCGACATCCTGAGCGTTGAGCTCCGCAGCCTGAACGGCTCCCAGCAGAAGTCCGGAGACAACCTGATGTGTCACGGAGCAGACGGACGGATCCTCGCTGGTTCTTGTCTCCATGTGGGAAGTGTGTATAGAGACTTGGTCTTCCTTGAACTCTTGCACATTTTGTAACGTTTCATTGAAAAGCAAACTTGGATGCTTTCCTCAGAATTTTACGCAACAGACCAACACAAAACATTGTATAATCACAAAGTGGAAGGAAACTAAGACACGGTTCAAAATTTAAATCTCTCTGTGACCAAATACAATCTAGTGTTAAATATTCGTTGTCTATTTCACATTAAGAGGCCAGAAGAAAAGTATGAGAGAAAACAAAGCAAAAGAAGTCCATGAAAACTATACACCATTCTCACTGTGAATGACGGTGGTGGCTGCATCATGCTGTGGTGATACTTATTTTCGGCATGGACCGGGAAGGTGACTTGAAAATTAGTGATCAGATTTTCTGTCTGTCCAATACGACTCAGCTCGAGAATTGTTTTTAAAACATCTGTCCGTCCAACTTGACAACTTGTTGCAACGACAGTCGCAGCTGTTTTCAGATATTTGGGCCTACTTGCTTTGAGTTTCTGCATTTAAATAGAAGTAAAATATTTATTTGAAGCGAGACAACTTCCTCAAATCCAAACTGACAAATCTTGCTTGCATTTGGTTTAAATTTGAGTCAAAGAAATTGCCTCTCGGAAGATGTTTGTTTTGACTATAGAGCACGACCGATGCTGCATTTCAAGGCCACTTTTGATGGAACGAGAAATCCAGAAAACATTGGCACAAATCATCTTAAATACGAGTTTGAAGTTACAAGGACTGGACTCCGTTGATAAAAAAGTCCATCATTGTGTTTGACTTTAAATGAAATTAGTTTGCAGCTTAGCACACGGACAGCTTTATGCGCCACTCTAACTGTAGGCGTAAGATTGTATTAACATGGAAAATATGAAAACCTTAACTGTTCGAAATAAGTGTAACACTTCACCTGAAATGTTTGACCTTTCACTTTGAGTTTACCTCTTGGCCCCTTTAACAACAGTAACAATTTTCAACGTCCTTCTTTTTTTGCTTTTTTTAAAAGTCAAAAGGAGGTCATTATAGACATGTTTGAACACACTGAATTATTTTATTTTATTTTTATTTTTTGGATTGCTTAAACCTAATTCTGCTACTTTAATTACATCCCAGTGCCTCCAGAGAAGCCGGTAAATTTAACATGCTGGTCCCACAACGCAAAGGACTTGAGCTGCAGGTGGAGCGTCGGTGGGCAAGGAGAGACCCACATCCCAACCAAATACACCCTGAAGTACAAACTGAGGTGAGGCAGCACCTCTCTTAGATAAAATGTCTGATTTGCATCGTTTATCAGTCTTTATGAGTCACAAGCTGGTAGACGGTGATTCTCCAGAGCAAATGACTTGGCGTTGTTTTGTGTTCAGGTGGCATGGGAGAGAAAACGAGTGTGAAAATTACAGCTCAGAGAAGAAGGGTCACGCTTGTCGCATCTCGTCAAAAATCGCTCTCTTCACGCCGTATGAGATCTGGGTGGAGGCAACCAATCAGCTGGGCTCAGCTGCCTCCGACATCAGCTCGCTCGACGTCCTGGATGTAGGTCAGTAAGGAAACTCTTTAGCCTTCATGTCATGGGGGCGGGGGTGATTGGTACATGGAGACACAGCAGCTGAATACGATAAGAACGTCATAAAGTGACTAAAGATGGTGAAGTTTCAAAAATGTTGTTGAAGGAAGCGGCCCAAGTTTTCTTCTTTCTTTGAAGAACGAAAACTTCAGAGAGTTTTCTTTCTTCAGTCCGCAGAATATTTGTCTCAAAAGTTGTTTCAAACACCAAGAGGTTGTTTGTAAAAGGTCTCTTTTGGGTTTCACCTTGGCTCCAGCTAGTCTCTTTTATTTTGTTCAATCTGCAGTCCTTCAGATGCTGTTCTTAGGTCTTTTCTGACCTCCTGGATTAGTTTTTTTATGCACTCCTATGGTAATTTTTGTAGGATGGCCACTTCTGAGAACAATTATTATTCTGTTTTCTCTATTTCAACATAAAGGCTCTCACTGTGGTTCACTGGAAGATGGTTTTCTAATCCTTTCCTTCGGCCTGCTTCATGTTATCAGTCAGGTTGTATCGTGACTTCATTTCGATAGGCCTGTCTGAGTGTGACTATTAAAATTAAACTAAGCATTTGTGGTTCATCATAGTCAATTCAGGCTTTAATGAGGACATTTTTTTCCCTCCCCTTCATAAATGATCTGGTATTAAAATTAGTTTGGTAATCTCATCTTTAAAGGGGGCAAACACTTTGCGTGGTAGTGTATCTTACCCTTACAGTGGGTACGGAAAATATTCAGACTTCCTTAAATTTTTCATTCTTTGTTTCACTGCAGCCATTTGCCAAAATAAAATAAAAAAACAGTTAAATATGAATGCCACTGCAAAGGGTTTGAATACTTATGACCATGTGATATTCCAGATTTTTCTTTATATATAATTTACAAAAATTTCTATGTTTTTTTTTCTCTTTTCTGTCAAGATGGGACGCTCAGTGTACATTCATGGGAAATAATATGAACTTTTTTTGGCTTTAGCAGACGGCTGCAATGAAACCAAGAGAAAGAAATTCAAAGGTGTCTGAACACTTGCCCCTATGCACTTTATTTATTGCTTAGTTATTTTCTCCTCAGCTGTTCAGATCTCCTGCCAATAAATAACAACACTCCAGTCAGGCAGGAAGAATAATTCCCAACTCTCAGAAGTTTTGTTGTAAAAGTATCGACTCAGCAGATGCCTCCCAGTTAACGACTTCTGAGGTTTTAGGTTTAGAACAGTAACACTAAAGCACTAACATACTGTAGTCCCCTAACCTTCTGCAAACACCACATTCTCCTAAGCTGTGTTTGATACCTGGAGCATTCGCTCCGCATTAAATCCTCTCTGCAGACTGCAGAGTATCCTGGAGGTCGTTGTAAGCTTCTTGGGGTCAAAATGGAGGATTCGTCTGCTGCGTTATGATACAGCGAAGACTAGAAAAGCAAAAAGTGTGGATTTCATTTGTCCTTCTGATTAGGATAAACATACCATATGTGTCGAGCAGAAGTTTACAAACGGATATTTAATAGGTTCATAAATCAGCTTTGTCTCCTGTCCTGTTATCTTGTTCGTATTTCCTCTGGTTTCCTCTCCTTCGAAGCGGCTGAATTATTTCATCGCAGGCCCGTGTTGTGTCTTAATGAGGAACATCATGCTCACACAGGAAACGCCGGCTGAGCAGAGCCAAAGTCCACAACATCATGCCACCTGACTGCCACATCTTGTCTTTCTGAAAACCCTAGATTTTCAGGTAGGGTTTAAGATAACCTTAGACCTGGGATAACACAGTAAAGATCTGCTTCCTTTTACTACTTAACTTGATTAAACATGAAACAGTCCCTTAATTAGATCTTCTTTTTTTTGTCTTCATTTGTGCAGAAAGCATGAGAGGAGCTGTAGGAAGTGGGGTTCTGTCTTTAAGGTTTCTTGGTTTATTGAAGCTCAACATCAGCTAAACTCAGACAGCCTATATTTATTTCTGTAAAGAATGTAAAAAAAAAAAAAAGAAAACAAAAAAAAAGACACACATTATGGATATTGCACGATGTTCCTCCTGTGTTTCCTAATGCGTCCATTAGAGTTTGGGATTTTTTTACCTTCGTCTGTCCAGTTTTCACCCTCATGTCCTGTCAGTGTGCACAGTGAGGGGAGCTGTGTAGAAACTCTTGCAACGCTCTTGCCCTGCAGTGACAACAGACCCTCCTGCAAACGTCCGGCTGAGTCGCGTCGGCAGCCTCGACGACCAGCTGATGGTCCGCTGGGCCAGTCCGCCCGAGCTCAAGGACTTCCTGTTTCGGGCCAAATATCAGATCCGCTACAGAACGGAGGACGGCGCTGACTGGAAGGTGATCCTCCTCACACCACGCTTGATGGAGTTTCCCGCTCGTGTCTTCGTTTTCGATTTAAACCCCGCCGTTTTTGAACCCGCGGGGCTTTGATCGCAGTCAGCAGAAGTGAAGGGTTTTTTGTTTTGTTTTGTTTTGTTTTTTGAAGATGTAATTCCTTCAGAAGGCGTTCTTTGATGTTTTCAAGACGGGGATGCTCGACGTTTCTAAAATAGAGCGGTCTGTTAGTGAAAAGTCAGGGTTTTGTCTGCATAGAAATGTGAGGACTTTAGATTCACCCTCATTGTCCTTGTGATATTAAGCATCCGACCATCTTCTGTAGTGAACGTATGTCTTTAAAGAATGTTTCAGCGAGAAGCATTTCTGTTGACCTGTCGTTTCTTCAACCGTGACGCCGTTTCCTCCGTCAGGCGGTGGATAACATCGGGAACCTGACGTCATGCCGGCTGGCGGGCCTCAGGCCTGGGACCGTCTACTTTGTCCAGGTGAGATGCAACCCGGTGGGGATCTTTGGCTCCAGGAAACCTGGAATCTGGAGTGACTGGAGCCACCCGGCTGCAGCCTCCACACCCAGCGGAGGTAAGCAGGAGGACTTCGTCACACTACATTCACTGAAATTCATGGGAACTCCGTGGTGATGTCTTCTGATGCTCAAATGGCAGGACCGCAGAGAGTCCAAATGTTTGCAGTCCTTCTTCCCGATTTTGGACCATTTGTTCTTTTCTAATAATCAGCCTTTCGCCGGCAATTAAAGCCAGAGAAACAGTGTCCCTTAAACATCCTGCACAGGAAGATCCGAACCGCATGTGACCCGGAGGAAACCAAACATCAGTCGGCTTGCTGGCTAGATAGAGATCTCTCCTCTCTCCGAGGATTAGAGGGAACTGCAGAGAGCCGGAGGGGCTGGGAGGGGGTGGGGGGGCATTTGGTGAAGTTCTCTCGTCCGCTTCAAAGATTGATCCAGTTACGGAGCTGGCTGTCAGTCTGCGGCACACACAGAGCCTATAAAGCTTGAGTGGAAGCAGGTTTCGGAGCAGATAATGAGCTACATAAGTTAAGTGGTATTTACTTCCCAGTGGGGCAGGAGGGAGGGAGGGTGGCAGGGGGAGGAAGTCGTTATCGGGCTCTGTCGTTTGCCATACAGGATTGATTTTGGCAGATGACAAAATTCTCTTTCTGAAACCCAAATATGGAATGTCACCTCTTCGGCTAAGGTCGAGGGAAATGTTTCTGTTTTAAGCCACTCTAATTTTAATTCTGCTATTAGGAACTTATAGCAGTCATTCATTCATAAACTGTTAATTAGATACATTGAGTTAAGCAGATTCTTTGTGCTTCATGCTGACACACTCTTCATATTAAAAAAAAATATATATATAAAATGCTGACGTTAATCGTTGGAGTTGTCTCAGATCATAACATATGTTGTGTGTTTGTTAGCTCTGCAGGCAGACACAGGGTTTTTGTCTTGTTTTTATTTTTGCATTAACAAAATTTAACTCCACGTTGGATGTAGATTATCAGCAAATTTCTACAATGGATTTGATCAGAACTTTGGTTTTGATTTGGTTATTTTATTTATTTTCTGTATGTCGATGGCCATACAGAGCTGCATTAGGATCAGGCTAATGCAGTTCTCTCATTTCGTCTCTCCCATGATGCTGCCACCACCATGTTTCATTTGAGAGTTTTTGGTTAAACAGATAAAATCATAATTGTTTCTTACGCTGCAATAGTTTAGAATACTTTCCAGCCCTCTCTTTCTCTTTTACATGCTGCAGCATGGTGGTGACAGCATCATGGTGAGGGTTTGCTTTCCTTCAACAGGAGCAGAGAAGCCAATCAGGGTTTACGGGAAGATGGAGAATGATAAACTGAGCAAACCAGGCTGGGGTGGATTAACCTTCCTGGTCAAATTGGCCCAGTCCAAGTCCAGACCTTATTCTAATTGACCAGCTGTGGCGAGATCTAAAAATGTAGATGCTTATTGAGTTTGAGGTATTTCACGAAGAACAATCAACAAATACAGAAGGTGCACAGCTGGTAGAGACATGTCGCTCAAAGGATTTCCAGCTAAAATTGCAGAAAAAGATGACTGTAGAAAAGAATAATCGACTCAAATGTGCGTTCGAGCCAGACGTTTGTTTTGTTTAAAACTCTGTAAGCTCACTTTAAAAGCGCGGATTACTTTTCTGCTTTCAAGGCGATAAAATGAGAATACTCGAGCTGCGTACGAGACACTCTAACCATGATGCTCCTGACATTTCCTCCTCATCCTCTCCCTCTTTCCTCCCATCAGAGCTGCTAGAAAGAGGCTCCTGTGATCCTAAAGCCGGTGAGCAGAACTCCGCCCTGCGGCGGGAACTCAAGCAGTTCTTCGGCTGGGTCCGCAAGCACGCCTCGGGCTGCAGCAGCATGTCGATCAAACTGTACGATCAGTGGAGGGTGTGGCTGCAGAAAACCCACAAAACACGCAACCAGGTCGGTAAGCAGCACACACTCTTTTTTTTTTGTCTTCTGTGGGAAATGCCCTTTGCAAACACCCCATTACTCTATCAATACACGCCGAGCTGAATTTCTGACCCGGCCTTTTTTTCCATTTGCCATCTGCTCGGCATTTTTACAAGCAAAAAGAGGAAAGATTTCCTTTGAACTGGCTCTGTGGAGTTTCAGTCTGTGCTTTATGATCAGGTAAAAATGTGCGGTTTGAACTTTACGGGCTCAGAAGTGGGAGCAGAGAGAGGGACATGCTCTTCGTCAAGACGCCTGATTGTCTCATATTTTAATGAGCGGACTTGTGATCTTCAGCTGATGACCACAACAAAGACTAAAGGAAGAAAAAAAAGAAACATTTACATATAATTAACAGTCCATTCTCATGTGTGTCTTTTGTTTTTGCCTTAGCGTGCAGATTCCTTTTTGGAAAAAAATAGCTCAGAATGTTCCTGTGTGAGGAGTTCAGATCCTTCAGCCACGTCCTCAGTCCATGAACTCAGAGAAACCTCCAGTCCACCTGACTTGGTTCGCTCAGCAGGGCTCAGTATTTTATTTTTTATTTTTGCTTTCTAAAGCACAAAGCGTCTCCTGAGTTACGTCTCTGTTCGCCAAGAGTGACAGATTCCCATTGATTACCTCAAAGGAAAGTTAGCAGGAAAGAAAAGCTGAGAAAGAGATAAAAGAGGCTTGCAGACAAAGTAATTGTCTGCAAGCCAATTAGTGGAGGTTTATATATATATTTTTAACATGTTTTTTTTTCTAATATTCTTTCCAGGATGAACCACCTACTTTTTTTCTTTGCAGGTTCCACAAAACAATAATTCGTAGCCCGGGTACTCAGTGCTGCTCTGGAGTCGAACTGGTCGTCGTGGTTCAAGTCGGGTGAGAAGTCCAGGATTTGAAGATTTGACCCTGGCTTTTAAAAAGATTTGTGAAACAGCAGAGCCGGTGGGGGGCATCCACAAGAACACATATTATCAAAGATGTTTATTTTTTTAAGGTAATGTTTGAAATGTAAATCAGGAAGTCGAACTGTAAGTTTTTTTTGTTTGTTTGTTTGTTTGTTTTCTAGGCCAAATGTTTAGTTGTTGAATGAATTCATGTGTTTTACTAAGTAGCTGTTTGTTTGCTCTGTCTGGTTACATGCCACACAGAAGAAGAAAATATACACTATCATTACCAATGATTATATCTGATACGGTGCTGTGAAAAACTATTTGCCTCCTTATGGATTTCTTCTATTTTTTTTGTCACATCATGAAACAGATTTTAACATCTGACAAAAGATAGCATAATGCAGTTTTCAAATATGGAGGAAACTATCAAAACAACCTAGCTAATTAAATGAGTCACAAATTATTTGCCAATAGAGACAAATGACTTTCTCCAACAGCGTCAGGTTGTTGTTTTTTTTTCCCCTAATAAGTCTTCACTGTGTGAAAATAAAAATAAGCCATAATTTTTTTTTTATTATTATTTGGATTATCGTTGATCTTAACTTTTGGAGAGGTGTGCCCCATCAAACCTTTTTTGGTTCCCTTGCAGCCGTTTGTGTTTCCTCAGTTCAGATCTGTAAATCCTCCGGAGGCAGATAAACTTCAGGTAAATTTGTTCATTTTATTTTGTTTGGCATTAAGGGGAACTGACTGATATCTACAGGGGCAATAATGATCTCTGTTCACTTCAATATTTCAGAACATATATTCAGATATTCAAGTAAAGCATCGGTAATTTAAAACACGACAAGTCTTATTGTCGGAACCAGAATAATTGTTTCAAACCTTTATAAGAGATTATATTTTTGTATTTAGGTTTTGTATTGAGTTTTATGACTTATGTAGTTCATCCAGTAAAAAGTTTCAACTTAACTCCAAGCATCTTTATTAATTAAAAAAAAAAACATAAAATAAAAGTAATGACATAAGCAAGAAGTAGTTGGATGAGCTCCAATAATGATTTCATCTTGGCGTTTTTGACAAACATTTCATCACATCATGAATATTCCATGTGTTGAGCAATGCAGCAAATACAAACACACGATTCCACACAAAAAACACACGGAGGCGGACTGGGAGAGCCACCCTGGGTGGGATCTGACTGCAGCAGTGAGCAGGGCGGAGCCTGAGGCCAATCAATAAGAGCTGAGAGGGAAGTTGCATCAGGGCGAAGTCGGCCTGTCGGCCCCACGGTTTCGTCATGAGAGAGGGCTGCTGGTGCAGACGTCCCGGGAGTCGGCTGTCAATCGCACTCTTCTGAGTCGTATTTAAAGTCCTGCATGATTTCACTCAGAGCCTCTTTGTTCTTTATGATCCTGTCCAACAAAAAGACATTCTTTATAACCACCACATCAGTTACACCAAGTGCGTTTATTTCGCACATCAGTAGACAAGTGAATAAAGACGTCAGCAACGCATTAATAAAGCGTCTCGTACTCGTGCTTGAGCTCCTGAATTCTTCCCTGACATCCCTCGTCCTCCGGCTGATCCTGGGCCTGCTGCTTGGCCAGCTGCAGCTTGGCCGTCTGTTCGTAGGCAACAGCAGGTAAAAAGTCAGGGATAACACGAATTTCACAAGAATAAAACGTACATGCGAGGAAAAAGAAAACTCTCATCATCCCTTCAGCTCGAGAAAATGAGAATGTTTGGGAAGTCAAATCCGAGACGGAACGCAAGGCGGGTTTGAAAGAGGAAAGAATCGTTTGAGAAACGGTGTGGAAACAAATACCAAAAATTGTTTTCCTGCTTATTCTCAAAGCTTCTGAAATAACTTTCTGACATCGGTGCTGAGAACGTAATACCTTAGAAAAATGTCTGATAGAAAGCGAAGCAGTGAGATATGTTTCATACAGAAAAACATAATTTGATGTTTGAGAAGTCTGCCTCCCAGTGGTTAAACAATGACGTTCTATCAAAGAGAACTTTTTCCCCCTTAGACTGAACAAACCAGCTGTGTTACAAGCCAATTCACTTACAGCAGTAACTTTGGGAGGAATAGGACAAATCTGCAGCTAAATATTGTGAGAAATTTGTGAGCAGAGATCCCAAAACATTGACCAAAGTTTTGCAGCTTATGAGACAATTCTACCAAATCGTAAAGGAAGTACGGAGGATATGCATGTTAACTTCTGACGTACAAGGAGGAAATAAATAAAAACTAATATAAAAAAGTGAATACTTTATGTCCAGTGATGAAACTAGTGACTTGTTCAGAGCGTTTGACCCGGCACAGACATGAGTATAGACAATGGACGGCTGAATGTTTTGCTCTTTGTGTTCAACAGTGATGTTTACCCACCAGTTCGAGTTTCTGCTTCTCTTTGCTCTGCAGCTTTTCGATGTGCTCCGAGAGGTCAGCTCGGTCAAAATCTCGATGAAGCTTCGCCTTGATCTCCAGAACTTCCTTAGAAATGCCACTGAAGGCCTGCGTTATCTCGTTGACCAACTGCTTATAGTGCTCAAAGTCGTAATGCGGCCCAGTCCTCAAGTAGGCTTCGTGTCCTCTGAGCAGTTACGGCAAGCCACAAAAAAAATAAATAAAATATTATTCACAATTTTCACAAACTTCATTGGTTATAGAATGTAATAGTCTCAGAAAAATGCTTGATTTATTTTTATTTTTTTTTTGCTGTGATTACAGTAAACAGAAATGCAGATTTGATTTAAAATAAAATAAAATGTCAGGAAAAAAGAATAATTGACTTAATTTTCCCCAAATCTCCAGTCAATCTCTGGACTTCCACGTGGGATTTTACTATTGTATGACTTGAGAATTAGGACAACAAGGATTAATAAACAAAGTAACAGTTTAGTACCACATTAAAAATTATTTTAAAAATCTCCTTTCTAAAACCATATCATTTCAGCCCCAAGCTGACTGCCCATAATCTGATTTCTAAACCCAAATTAGCCTCCTCACAGTCTTGGACTGTGTTCAGATACCTGCAGAAGGAGAAATCACACATCAGAGTGTGCGTAAAATGCTGAAACTCTTTAATTTATTACATCACATTTATAGCAGTACTTCAGTTGTCCCTCCATATCCTAAACGGGGGATTTGGTTTGCAATCTAGCAGCAAACGATTGTGTCTCGCAAAATTCAACACAGCATCATATTGGAGAGTCACAATCTAATGCCACAGAGATTACATAGACATGTAATCTGACTGAAATGAAACCACATTTACAAATATTCCAATTAGTAAACCATTACATCATCTATTAAAAACAACAAAGTGTTTTTGTTTTAGAGTCATTTTTGCCTCCTTTCTGTTTATACAAGCTGCTCAAAGTGTGTGGGCAGGAGATCAGTCTGTTGGCGTGGCCCAATTAATAGAATTGGTACTTAATTTTTTTATATATTAATGATTTAATTCAAGTGTCCCTGCACACTATTTTTAATAGTTTTAACATAACCTTTTTTTAATCAAGCAATTTTAATAATGTATTTTTTTCTTTAGTGTTTACATTAAATGTTATGTCTGTTTCTGACACTTTAGCTGCTACATTAACTTCAATTTCCAAGAGGAAGGTGCGTTTAATGAGATTCCAAATGAAGCATCAGAGCTAAACGGAGCGTTAACTAAACACACTGCTGCTGATCCTCCACATGTTTGGGAGAACTGCCAGTCAGCTGGCTGAAACCAGACTACCTCACTTCACCCTTCCTTAAAAGAAGGCCAAATATGGCTTTTTTGTCCTTGTTGGTCGTTAAAAGAACATAATCTATCACTCACGTCAAGGAAAGTGTGCCAATACCTTAATGAATGACCGAACTAATAGCAGCAACTAATTATACTTCTGTTTCTCAATAACAAGGCCCTAATGGAACAAGGGATAGAATATTTTGCACAAAAAGCATGTTTACTTGAAAACTACAAGAAAATGTTGCGTCTTTAATTTAACTAAAGTTTATGTGTCACCTTCCTAAAAAAATATTGTATGTGTACGATAGTGTGAAGCCTTGAGGCATTAAAAGGAGGTACAAACTCACTCTTCAAATAGTTGATACGTCTCTATCCGCTCAGACTGAAGCTGATAAAACCTCTTTATCAGGGCCTTACAGTCTGATGGAACCTGATGAATAAAGAAAGGTTTCATAAGATACAAAATGCCATGAATTGTAGTGAGGATAAACAGCTTTCAATCACCCAATATGGACACCAACTATATATATAAAGTAACAAAAACTAAATCAAACCGGACATTTGACGTTGTTTTAAATATTTGCTTTTCAAACCACATTACTTTATTATTAGCCTGGTTAGCTTAGCATTAGCTTTGAGATGTTTAACTATATGGTCAAATGAAACGGACTTTCTCACCATGTTGTCGTAACCAACACGAAATGTCGCCAACCAGCTCTAGCTGTTTTATGACAGCAGCATGTTTACATGTGACAAACGCAGGTCGTTTCTGATTTTCTTTAGTGTTGCGATTCAGCAGCGTGTATGCTGAGCAAACCGGATATGACGATTCAGTTGGGTGTAAACAATCGACCTTCAAAGTAAAAGCACGGAGATTTTTATATTTTGTTTGATTTATTTATTTATTTATTTATTTATTTATTTATTTATTTATTTATTGATTGATTGATTGATTGATTGATTGATTGATTGATTGATTGATTGATTGATTGCCTTCGTTCTTTCTCAATAAAATTAGGAAAGCCGCAAAATGTAGATCAGGGGTAAAATCCTGCAACTTTTAGACGTGTCTCTGCTTCACCTGAATCAAATAATGAGGTCAATAGCAGGACTCTGAAGAACTTGGCTGCATACTGAGGAGGTGATTGAGCAATTTAATGCAGGTATGATGGACCAGAGACTATCTAAAAGTTGTAGGACATACACCGTCTGGATTTGAACCCCTGAAGTCAAATAAAGTCTAATGTAGTGTACAATCTAGCTTGGAAAGTTTCTTTTAAGAAAATGTTAAAACAACCTAATTTATATGGTGGGGATGATAACAGTGGTTGTTAATTCACTAAAATTGAGCTCATATGTAAACTAGCTACTGTTGAACATTGAACATGGTTTTAAGATTTAATTTTCTAATTTATTTTTATAACTGCCTTTTTATTTGAAACTCTAGTGGTACCTTGCAGTTGTCTAGCAGTGGTCTACCAGTTTGGGTTGTATAAAATTCTGTTTTGCAGCAATACAGTAGACTAGCACTATATGAACCAGAGGTGTCTTTGAAAGCTGGAGCCCACAGGGCACCGCCTATAGACTGGTGTAGTCTTCATCCCATCCACTGGGGGCTTGTATTTTTTATTATTGCGGGATTAGAAAGCGTTATTCCAATATGGAGGAACCAGGTCATAGATCTACTACAGTGTAGACTCCTACGCCCCGAGTCTCCCCTTGCAGTTCATTGGTCCATGAGCGGGTTCAGCACCACACAGGGTGAACAGCGACACTCCGCAGTTTCGTCGGATGAGGATGCCGCGGAAGCTGCTCAACACGGTTACTATGACACCGGGTTTCTTCTTCTTTTTTTACTCTGCATGACACTGTTCCATCCATCCATAGGAAGTACTCCCAGCCAGGACATTTCTCAGTTTGATCGGCGGATTCGTCTTGTCTTCAGAGGAGATTTTGCGTCGCGGATGTTCGGATGCTTCTCAGATTTCCTTTATTTCGTCGGGTCTGCTTCGCTTCGAGTCCAAAGGCATGACGGACTCTACTAACACCATCCCGCGGGTTCAGTCCAGCTGCTTCATCTTCTCATGCACAACGCCGCATCCGCTATCACAGCTGCCGCCGCCCGAACACCGGGTCTCCCAGCCGGCGCCCTGGTGTCCGCCGGTCCCCCAAAGCCTCTTATGACATGACAACTCCGGGCAGGAGGAGCAGGATCAAAGGTTGTGGGTAGGGGTTGCAGAAGGATGGGTCAGATCCTCAAGGAAAGGGTGCGAAGAAACTGAAAGTTTCCCTTTGAGAGTCAGAGAAGCGCTCGACTGGTGTGGAGTCTCCAGAGGGGTCAGAAAGTCCCCGTGATCCTTCTTCTGATCTGTATACCTTCAGCGTGGTGACACCCACCTCTGCCTTCCCAGTCTCATCTGATGTACGGCCTCATAGTGTTGATACTGGTCGAGTCCCAGCCAGCTGCGAGGTTCCCCGGGCCTGTGAGGTTCTCCTTCTCCTGCGCAGTCATGGGCTGCATTCAGAGCATAGCCTGCAACAAGTCGCGAATCAAGCGGGAGAACATCGTGGTGCACGACCTGTCCGCCACCATAGACCACTGCCCGACTGTCATCGAGGAAAACTCCCCCATTGTGCTCCGATACAAGACGCCCTACTTCAAAGCCGCCGCGCGGATTGTCATGCCCCCCATTCCGCGCAACGAGACCTGGGTAGTGGGTTGGATCCAGGCGTGCACTCAGATGGAGTTTTACAACACCTACGGAGACATCGGCATGTAAGTTAACGTCTAAGTCACCGGAGTCTCCATCGTGCCCCGGCTGAGTGATTTATCGCGCAAACAGTGAGCAGTTTTCCGGGCAATGCTGCGCCAGCATGCTGATGCTGGTGCATGGCTCTGGGAGTTGGAGCATTTGTGCACACAGCAGGTTCACTGTGCTTGTCAGCCCTTCTTCATTCAGACGCCCACCGACAGATTTTGTTCCTGTGACTCTGGCACGTAAATAGAAAAGCTGCTATTAGATGAAACAACATTTGCTGCTCGCTCTCTGGCACTCAAACTGTGCCCACGGGGACATGCCGTCCCCCACAACACGCACGAACACGCGTTATCGGCGAAGGCATATGTGAGGGGGTGTTTAATCCTGCGGGGTCCAGGTCCAAGGTGGGTGTAGTGCATAAACTGGGGAGAGGGAAGGGGCTTCGGAATCATAAAAGCTCGACAAATAGTGGAGGAAGAGAGGGCAGCGAACTGTGCAAGAACAAAGAGATGATCGTGCACTGACAGCAGTTTGGTTTGCATTGTCAAGGTTTTGCAGTGCTTTCCGTTTTCATTGGCACCGCGCTGGCAAAAAAAATGTATCAGGTTAGAATGCAGCTGTAAAAGATGGGTTGATTTTAAGGCTGTTCTGTTACCTGGGGATCCAGGTAAAACTAACTAACTAACTAAAAAAAAAAAAGCTTCCAACAGCAGAAATAACGGTGTTAGTCAAATCAAAAGAGACAAACAAAATGTACAGAATTGTTGAAAGTGAAAATACATTTCACAGTCTGGAAAGGCTAGAGGATGAATGGGGTCATAAGTGGCCCCCCTTTTGCACCAATGCTATTGATTTCAAAGAAGACTGATAATATTAACGATAAATATAAAGTTATAGAAAATATACAGGATGAAAACAGGCGCAAAACAATCAAAATAAAAGAGTTTCACCTTCAAGAGAAGTCTACAGTTTTTTTTATTGAGTTTAGGATTAGATGATATACAAAAAGAATTAAAGAGGAAACATTTAAGCAACATCTGTGCTATTGTTTTATGATTTGCATGTTTTAGTGACAAAAAAGTGCGTTTGAGTTACAGAGCAAGTTCAAAGCCATTACATCAAATCAATTAAATATTGTTTCCGATAAACGGTAGTAAACAGCAAAGTTGCATAAAATGATAAGCAAAACTCTTTGTCTTTTAGTCATCCTCTATATTTTTTATCTGTTTACAGAAAAAGTGACTTTGACACTAGTGTCAAATTTTTCCCTTAAAAAAAACATGTTTACAATAATAACACAAAAGTCTTCAAGATTCTTCATCTGAATTTCCAAATGATTTCATCATAAAGCATTAAGAGCGGGAAACAGGTTGAGGTGTTGAAGTGTTGGAAGTGCTCTGCAGTCAGACGTCTGAGAAAATAATCTTTAACCAGTTGGATAAAAAGCCCTCAAAAGGTTTTAAAATTCCTGCAGGAAAACACTCAAACATCAAATTAGCAACACAGTCACAGATGTGCTCAAAGACCGACAAATAAAACCGTCTGCAAAATAAAAAAGTGAGAGGCAGAAGTCAGTGAGTTCAGCTGACAAACAGTATTATCAAACACGGACTTTTGTGTTTGCAAAACAAAACAAAAACTCTCCACCAGTAGGTGCAAAACACTCCATCTTTAACTCCCCATCTTCAAACATGTTGTTTTGTTTTTTTTTCTAGCTTCAAACATAAAGCTTGAAGAAAACTAGTTTTCTTTGTGTTCCTGTGTGCTATGTGGATGGTATGGCTGATGATATATGAAGTTAACTTTTTCAGTTTGTTGACTGGTAAACCATTCATTTGTCAGTTTCACAATAAAGGCAGATCAAGCAGAGTCCTCCAAATATCTATGTAATTGTTTAATTTATTTTTTTAGTTTGAGGTTTTCTCCAGCTCTAGTGGCCTTTTTTAAACAGCTTTCAGACAAAAAGTGGGT
The DNA here is from genome assembly GCF_000485575.1 of Poecilia formosa. Taxonomy (NCBI): domain Eukaryota; kingdom Metazoa; phylum Chordata; class Actinopteri; order Cyprinodontiformes; family Poeciliidae; genus Poecilia; species Poecilia formosa. The sequence continues at coordinate 381,662 of NW_006800371.1, forward strand.
TATCAGAGAGAAGGAAGACATGGGGGGAAAGGTCAACAGGTCGGGACTCTAACCCATGACGGCCACGTTGAGAGCTAAGACCTCCGTATGAGTCGCCACCTCCATGTCAAAAAAAATTTTAACATTGAATGGGACTTTCTACTTTAGACTCCATCTTTTACAAAAGTTCAACAGAAGTTTGAACTTAGATTAAACTTTTTTTTTTTTGACTTGTTTTTGTACTCTTGGGCTTGTGAAACCAAAGGTTACCCAGAAGGGGGATTTCCTTTCTGTCTCCCTGCAGGTCAAGCTGGGAGCTGCCTCAGCTGCGGGAAGGTCTGGTGAGGGCCATCAGCGACTCCGACGGCATCAGCTACCCCTGGTACGGAAACACAACGGAGACCGTCACCATAGTGGGCCCCACCTCCAAGCCGTCCCGCTTCACAGTCAGCATGAATGATAACTTTTACCCCAGTGTCACCTGGGCCGTGCCGGTCAGCGAGTCCAACACGCCGTTGCTGACCAACATCAAGAGGGATCAGAGCTTCACCACCTGGCTGGTGGCGCTGAACACCACGTCCAAGGAGAAGATCCTGCTGCACACCATCAAGTGGCGGATGAGGGTGGACATAGTTGTGGATCCGGCCCAGCCTCTGGGCTCCAGAGCCAGGCTGGTGGGCCGGCTGTACCAGGAACAACCGCGGGTGTTGAGCCGCATGGAGCCCGTCCCTCCAAACGCCATGGGGAAGCCGAACGCCAACGACGCCCAGGTTCTGATGTGGAGGCCCAGGAGAGGTCCTCCGCTTGTTGTCATACCGCCTAAATAGAGCCAAGAGAGGCTCTTCAAAACCGTTTCTTTTTCTACAACGTCACAGAGAGCCACACACGACTGAAACTGATGATGAAAGACCGAAGCAGAGTTAAGTATTTAATTGTTGAATCGGTGTTAAAACTCTGCCTTAATTCCCCGCCGCTGCCTTTGAACCATCCAGAAGGTTTCAGCCTCTGGTGCTGCTGAACTGCGGAGCGTACGGAGGTGCACTCTGACCCAGCACACCCGAGCGGAGCGCCGCTTAACTCTGAGAAAACACCGTCAGTGCTGGGATGTATCATTAATCTTCGATGTAGCTCCTCAGGCTCAAGAGGAGCCTTGACACAGGCGGTTATACACGAAAAGGTTTACAGCCTTAAAGATCCTCCTGAGGGAAAGTTTTGGAGGTGAAGGTGAAATCTAAGACAACTCCATCGTGGGGGGGATTAATTGATCGTTTTCATGTCAGATGGATGATGTGAATGTAGGTATTCAGGTGTTTTTGTCTGTGCAGATGTGTTTTTTTTTATTTTTTTATGACGGCTGCGTTCGGGGTTGCTGCTGTCACACCAGACTGCCTCAAACACTCCAGAGGCCTCATTCAGGTTAGTTTTTACATTCAACTTTCAGATCACAGGAAACAGACAGACTCGACACGTTCACATCCTCACGGACACACTTGACACGTGAATGAAGCCTACAGAGAGATTCTCCTTTTCCAACAGTGACTTCATCCAAGCTTCCCAGTTGCTCCAAGTTCTGCCTTCGCAAAGCCAGAGATGCCTGCCGATGTCGACAGTGAAGCCGGATTTTTTATTTTTTTATTTTATTTATTTTTGGTGGGATTTTCAGGCCCCTCGTATTAGATTTGGAGAGAATGAAGATGTAAAGGAGGCAAACGTACCCCGAAATGGTTTGACTGTTTGTTACTAAGGGAAACCAGTAGTATACCACCATGTCGAATCAAAACTACATGCCTCATCATCAAACCCTCTGCCTCCCTTTTCACCTCCATAAATTTATGGTTCTCCGTCAGTATTACTTACAAGGGCTTTATGCTGCTTTTGGCTCCCAGGGGGCGCTGTGTTCGGACTCGTATCGTGACACGGATGGGGTGTAGTAGAGTTTGGGGGTTGGGAGTGGCGTATAGGAACTCTAAACTCTTCAGTTTTCCTCTCTACCTTGCCTGTCGCTCTTAAGCTTTGCATCCCGTCTTAAAATGCGGTTTAAAAATCTGTCTCTACAATCGACTACTTGCTTTAAAAACTCGTTATCGTAGTTTTTATGTCTCCGAAGGTAAACCAGAGAGCGCATTCCAACTATTGAGGAATTGCATTTCTCCTGCCTCTCTGGGGGAAATTTGCTCTTCCCGCTTTTGCATAGCAAGATCCAACTGATCCAACTGGGGTCAGGATTATCAGTAAGGGTTGCACCAGTACATGCATAAATGCATCAGTCAGTATTATTGGTGCCTTTTCTGGTTGGTAAGCTGCACATCTCATGTGTTTCACCTGCTGACATCTGTGGTGGATTTATTCTGTGGTCAGGGATGGCCGCGTTTCCCTTCAGCCTGAAGGACACAGAGTAACCAACTTGAGTTTTTGTTTTAACATTTGAGTAGAATTTAAAGTTTTTCATAATCATGTCCATAAACAATTTACCTCCAACCTTATTTATGTTTTGTTTTCAGGGGATTTTTTTGTTTGTTTTTGTAATTTTCCCCTTGCATTTCAAAGTTTTGAGAGGCTGTAGTTTCTTTACTGACTTTTGTCAGTTTGGAAGTGTCTTTGTGGCGACCATAAGATTTCTTTTACAGACCAGTGTTTTTCATACGGTGTTGTCAGCTGGAAGAGTTTTAATTTTGTTTTGTAACCCATTCCTCTCACCCCCCCTCCCCTTCTGTTGTGTAGAAATGTCCCAAGATTTTCTGAATCTTTCTGTGGAGGTTGAAAAAGGAAAATGTTCACTTCAAGCAAATTCGTCTTTGAGGATTTCCCACAAAGCTCTAAACCGGTTCTCCCTCCTGATTCTTCAAAAGTCAGTTTCCTTTTTATATTCAGTCCTATTCCTGATCTGTAAAAATCTCCAGTACAAAATTGCTGGCAGGCTAATTGTGATTAAATATGCTTTAAAATAGTTAGAAAACCTTTTTTTTTTTCCACGTAGGATTTAAAATAGCTCACAGCGCCATGTTTTTGAAATATTATACACATTTATTTGCTCCTCACCCAATAAAATACAGAGCACTAGATTTCCTTCATAAGTGCTTTTAAATGCTGTGGGACTTTGCACTTATGGCTGCTGTCAAAATGCAAAAGTACTCAAGTGTGATACGAATATATTAATATTTACCACGCTCCCCATCTCAGTGTAACCACTGAATATTTCAAAGAAGCCAAAAATGAGAAAATTACTAGGAAATTTGCTCTCGACTCAAGTCAACCCATTTCACGATGCCTTGCAAAATATTTCTATCTGTTGATGTTTTCCTTAAAACATTTTGTCATGCGACAATGATGAAAAAAATGAGATAAGAAATCCATGTTGATGAATCATGTGCAATCAAAATAATCAATTAAACAAAAGACAGCTGCATGACTTACTCCACATCTGTCCCTAATCAATAATCAATGTTCACATGAAAGGTAAATGCCCCACCCAAACACAAGCCACCAAACCTTGACATGTTTTATTGGGATTGTATTTATATGAAACCTCACCTAATTTATTAATCCTATGACCTCTGAAGGTCGCACTGGATTTTATTTAAAGGAATCAGAATAAAGGAGGCTGAATACAAGTGCATTTCACATGTTTTTGTAGATTTATAGACCCAAAGATACACTCAAATTTCATTGGTGTATCATAAAAAAACAAGTAACAAAACGTGAAAAATATGACAGTGTAGGAATGCTTTTGAAAGGCATTGTAAGGCTGACTGTACGCTCATGACAATCCATTTAAAAGTGGTCCAGAATTGCTGCTCAAAACCCAAACAGATAAATTCAAAAAGACGTCCTAGTGAATTAAAAACAGTCACAGTGCCTCCTCTTCTGGCGTCATGTCTTTTTCTAAACTGCTATTACAAAAAAAAAAAGAAAAAAAAAAAAAAAAGAATGTCACTTGTTTGCCAATTGTTTAATCAGTCCATTCCGCCTCATCGACACAAAAAAACCCCGGACGGATCACGGAGGAGCGCCGAGCCCAGCCAGAGGAGGAATGGACGACGTTCCCGCAAAAATCGCTCCCATGCTGCTTCTTCATCGTGGCGCCAACTGAACGAGGCTTCACAGACCGACACACACCTCACCGTCAGAGAGGCGGGCAGCCGGGTGTTTTGGAAAACGGATACGCCTACCTTTAACCTCGACCCGGGAGCGGCCGGGTGAAAAATCTGAGGATTCAAACTTCTGAAGTCACGCCGACAATCAGGAAACACCCTCCAACATTGCAGCACTTGTGACCGAGGAGTTCATTATTGTTCAACGAATCGTGGCTTTTCTAGTGTAAAAATAGTGACGACTGTAATGTTTTAATGAGGAAAAATAAATTGAAATATATTTATATCCGATCATATCTGCTGCCTGTGTGTACGAGGGTTTCAAAAGTATAATTTTCTCTATAAAGGAGTCTCCATAAGGAGAATTATAGGTTAATTATTTAGTGACGTCAACTCAGAATATCAGGCTTATGTTCTTGAATTTCTTTCCATTTTACCAAACCGCACAAAAAAAAACTCTCCATATTGTCACCTTTATATTGTGTTTTAATACATTCCAATCTGAATATAACTGTTAATGTGTTGCACAGCAGAAAGGTTCAAACAGGAGCCACACAATAACCCATACTCATAAGTTACACACTGTCCTTACAGAAAAGCTTCACATGTAGATAATTAAGATAAACTTAATATTTATACCCGCTTTATACCAACGTAGCTCAGAAAACAAAAACATAATGAATCATAAATTCCCTAAAAGGATTCTGTGTTTGATTATTTGGCCACAGAGTCAATACAATATACTGCAAAAATAAAAACAATAAAATAAAATAAAACAAAGAGCTTCACCATCATCATTGGCCTAAAAGAACAATGTAAACCTAAGCCAAATTACTGCAGCTAAACTAAAGACTGATTTAAAGATGATTTCAAGTTCCAAAATGAACCAAATCACCAGTTTTTTTTTTTCTTTGAGTGGTGTCACAGCAGCTGCTCGGTTCAATTCCTCAGTCAAACATTTTACTCCAAATTACAGTAAAAAGTTTGATTCCAGCTGGCTGAGACGACGGCGGAGCGATCCGGTCACAGAGTGTCTCTGAGTTTGATGACGAGAAGACATTTTACGGACTGAAGAAAGACAGCAGTCATTTAGAAAACACAAGTTGTAGTCAATGAAAGCGTCAGTGTCTTAAGAAAATGTGTTTGTAGAACCTTTCACACTGACTGGCACCCCTGGCAGAGACGAGAGAAATCTAACCTTTCGTTTAGGCGAACTCTCATACACTAGGAAATATTTAGAATATTGAGAAATTTTTTTTTTTTCTTACTAAACTCACTGTTGCCATATGTGCTGCTCATATCCCCCCCTTTTGGTACCTGTACAATCTCTCTCCAGGTTATCCACAGTTTTGGGTCAGCTCTTAAGTTTTCTTCTTCTCAGCTCACCAAACAGGTTTAAGGCCTGTGGAGCGAGTTGGATCTGCCTGGTGATCCGTATCCGTTTCGATTTGAACGTATGATTTCCACCATTACCGTGTGGGAGGCAATCTAACGAGGTTCCCACAAACTACACTTGTTGTTTTTTTCATGCTGGGAATGGGAAACCAACTACTCCAAAAATATGAAATGATGTCCCTCAGATCAACTTTAACTCACACAGTCCCAGGAGGATGGAAATAATTGAAACCAAATCCATTTTTTTTAAACAAAATGAGTATTTTGACCCCCAACAACAACAGGTATATATAAGGTGACCTATTTCCCAAATTACCAGAAAATGCAATTTTTCTGTAGCATTTCAGTAGCGAATGAAGAAGAATCCACATCTGTCTTCAGTAAACAGCATGTTCCTCAGTGTTTTCCAATTTGAAGAGTCATATTTAAATGTCAGGGAAACAGGAAGAAAAAAAAACTGCTTCTGTTGCAATGTGGGATAAATGAGCTTAAATTAAAGGTTAGATTTTCTAAAAAAAAAAAAAATGTTCAGAGAGAATTTATACTTCAGCAATAACAACCTAATTTAAGTTGAGCCTCCCCCCCTCCCCATCTTCATTAGGGGTGCCATAAAGTGTGCAGGCCACTACAGTTCAAGTGTGTGTGAAGGGCGTGTAACACCTGAGCTACACTGGACCCTTTCATGCCAGAGTTATTGACCTGTTTGAGTTCAGCGATCTGTTAGCATCTCACATCAGGTTGTAATGTTTGCTTAAAATGGACAAAAAGAGCAATAAATACTATGGCTGTAGAGGCGCTCTCTTCCTCTGCAATCATTTACTGCATGGGCGTGACCAGCGTGGCAGTAAACGGTTACTGGTTGTCAAACTGGTCCTTCATGAACTCTATCAGTCCGTCCTTTTCCTGTAGACGTGGCAGCCAGGACATCTCTGCCACAGTAAAGAGAGGAAAGGAAAAAAAACACACACACTCTTGTGTTTTCTCCTCCCCCCCGTGCCCCCCAAGAATAAAATCGCTTCTCCTTCAGAAGTGAGGCACTTTCGGTGTGAGACCAACCACAGTGTTGTGCTTGCATTTCTGTCCTCTTCTCACAATATGTGATGAAGACCTCCTCCCCCTCCCCCTTCATCCCTCCTTTTTTCTGTCCCCTCAGCACTCTCGTCTGTCCTTCCTCCTCTCCGCCATCTTGAGGCTCCAACTGGACCTCCTGAAGCCGCCGTAGAGTCAGCTTAAGCCCTGCTGGGGTTGGCGGACGGCTTACCTTCGTAGCCGTACAGGAAAGTGGCGGTGATGACCAAAACTGCCCCGAGGAAGAACACGCTGTGGAAACGAAACAATGAGCTCCGGAAACCATAAGAAAAAGCATCCATATGTACGAAGAAAAAAAAAAAAAGGGGTTCTTCTACCTTGAGGGGTCAAAGTCCTGCAGCAGGAAGTAGGATATAAGAGTGGACAGGATGATGGAGAGTGACGTGGCGAAACCTTTTAGGATGTTGTCTGCATACTTGATGACCGCTGCTATGACCAGACCACCCAGCGCCTGGAGAAACAACAAACACACAGACGCAGATGGACGAAGGCGCGACCTGAAGGGGCCCGATGAGCCGTTTTCAGCAAAACTGGATGGCTGCTGGTGGGGAAATGACATCGGATCCCGTGGTAGTGGAGGAGGAGTTACCTGCAGGGCTACGACCGTCCAGGTGATCGTGTTGTATCCCTGAAACATCCCCGACTCTCTCACCCGCTCCCCGTCGTATGCTAGCATGCCAAAGAGGCCAAACACAAAGCCGAACATTCCTGGAAGGAGAAACACACACATACACACACATAAATAAATAAAACGGGATAACCCAAACAGAACAACACAAAACACACCAGCTGCTAAAACAGCATAAATGCATCAATCCACATTTCACAGGAAGTGTCAATGTGGTAGATCTGCTCTCATAGGTTGTTTCTGGGCCCTTTACTGTAGCTGCTAGCGCCCCTAGTGTTCAACTTGTAGTGGGATTTTTTTTTTCTAAACGTAAAATTTTAAAATAATTGTAGTATCCGCTGAGGAGGACTCTCACAATAATCTAATGTAAATGATCTAAATGGTTTAAAAGAAAATACAGAAACTCTTAAGTAAGACCTAAAATATTCTCAGTTGAACAGGTTTGTCTGGTGCAAGATTCAGTCTGCAATGGTTATCAATGGTTGTAATAATCCTCAGCACACCAGCTTCAACAAATATTATAGAAGTGTATGAAAACAGAAGTACAGATTGGGAGAACATTTTTTAAGGGAAACTGTTAAGAAGGTGTGTGCAGCATGTAATTAAGATTGTATAAAGAAAATTGCAAATTCCTAAAAAGCAGAGTTTGACACAGACTGCATCAGGTTGAGAGAAAAAAAATTCCATGCTGAAAATCAGGAAAAACAAGTCTTTCTACGGGGAATTTTCAAAGTAAAGCTCTGTACGTTGTAGCACCCCCTAGTGCTGCATGCTTCCCAAATTGGTAGGTTACTAACTCAGGATAAAGAATCCAGTTTGAGAATATTTGTCAGAATAATTCAGCTAGCTGGCAACAGTGTGTTTGCGCAGACTTAATTTCCAAATAACACACAGAAAATAATTTCTCTAAAAAAAAACAGTTAAAGTCATATTTTATTCAGGCTTCATTTTTGGCCTTCACAGTTTTAGCAGTGCTGCAATTTACAGGAGTTTTAAACTCAAGAATTGGGTTAGCCTAATGACTAAAGAAGCTAATTTAAATTACCTTGAGGTTCGAGGAATGTCTCAAGACTTTTTTTAGCGGTTTAGGTTTTGGTGTGACTTTTAAAGAAAAGAATGATGTAAAAAAAAATTTTTAAAAAAGACCTGCAATGATTTTTATATTACTGCATATCCCAGAGGCTGTGCACCTGAACTGTTGATGGCTGCTTAAAGCGCTTAAGTGTAAAGATCGTAAACAAAATTTGCCCGCAGAGTTATGAATTAGCATAGCTTAGCTAAGCAGGTTAATAAGCAGGTTAGCTTCAACAGCCTTAAAACAGAAAAAGTCGGCTCTCAAATGTTTAACGCAGGTGGAAAAAAAGCTTTGAGCTCGCAGGAAGAGTCACAGGAGGCTGAGTACATGCCTCACATGTTCCAAGGTAAAAATAAACCCAAACAGGAACATTTGTCTTAACAGAAATTCACAGGGGGGAGAGAAAACCCAGCTGCCTCTGTTCTCGCTCTGGAAACACCGGCACACGCAACGCCACGCAGTAACGCCCCCAAGTCCGACGTCTCCGTCGACAACTGACCGAGCTGGATGTTGCGGATCCACACGCTCTGTTTGCTCTCCTTCAGGATCTTCTCAAAGTAGACGCCGGCAAAGCCGCTGGAGCAGCACGCCACCAGGACCGCCGTGACCCCGACGAACTGGGAGCCTGCGGAGCGGGCCTCCTTCTCTGGGGCCGCCGCAGACTCAGAGGGCCACTGTGGGGAGCAAAAACAGAAAACACTTTGATTTTGAGCATCGGTTTAGTAAGTTAATAATAGGAACACCGAGAACTCGTGTCAAAGTGGGTCAAACGTGTGGCCTTGCATCCGAGATGATGTTCACTTCAGCATTAGCTTAAGAAATGTTCGATCCGTTCAAATGGATGGATGAAGAGCAGGAGTTTTATTCTTTGTTATGATGCCAAACTGGGCTGCTATTAATTTATTGCATGGTTTGGAAATATTGAAAACTACACCATGGAAAGTTGTAGGGAAAAAAAAAGGTCACCATAAGGAACTCCAACACACACAAAAAATATCCACATGTAATCTAAAACCTTTATTAAAATTTCCTACTTTGCATACCAGAAGCAGACGGATTCACTCGCTGCTCAGTAACAGAGTCAGCCCGAGTACGCCTTATGTTCATCTCAGGCAAACTTCTGTTTTCATTTGAATTTTTGCAAGCTGACAAGTTGAGCTGACAGGTTTGCAGATGGCAGAGAACAACCTTGTTTTCTGACGGTAAGCGGAAAAAAAAACAAACAAAAAAAAACCCAACACCAATGCAAATAATCACGTGTTAAATTTAACTGGTTGACTTTTAGTAACACCTTGCCAACACGAAGAGAGAAGAGAAGACTTAAACAACCCTGAATGAGTCATAACTCTGTGCTTTTGGATCAACTATGATACCACACATATAAAACAAAATATAAAAAAAAAAAGGCCCCAAACTCTAGTCATTTATATTCGCAGTCAGGTCTGTAGATTTATAACACTAGGTGTCTGAAATCCATACGCTGGCATCTTCACGGTTTTGCTGAGTTGTGAGAAAATTGTTCTTGGGCTCTTTGTGCTGTCGTAAGCTGGAAAAAAGGTGGCAACACACAAAAAGGGAAAGGACGAGCCGTGGTGGTGCAGAGAGACAAAATAAAAAGGAATTTGTTTAATAGGCCGAAAGCTTTGTTTTAGATACAAATATCATTTGCTTGAACTGCAGGATTAGACGTAATATCCAGGCAGTCGCATTAAAAAACCACAACGCGAACGGAAGAGAAACTGAAAACAAGACGGTTGCTCCGTTTAATGTTTTTTTTATTTTTTTTTTTCCTTCTCTGAATCTGGAACCTGCTGCCAGGCGTAAGCAGAGTAAAACCTTGAAGTGAAGAGCTGAGACAGATTACAGCCAAAATTGTTGTCTAGAGATTTATAAAGAATGTTAAGAACTGAAATATTATCAGTAGACAATGACAGAAATATCCATCCTGTATTTTTAATCAAATATCAGTCGATTTAAGCACCACAGTCTTGAAACGTGTTCGGCTGATTGTGACTTTGTTGCTACAGTGGGTCCAGGCAGTTCTTACACTGCTTAAAAGTCTTTTTGTTTCTTTAAACGGAACCACAAACAAATATATTTGTTGGCTGATATGCATGATTCTGCTAGTGATTCTTGATTGTTTTTTTTTGTTTAATCATTGGATTGGGTTGAAATTTGAAGCAACAAGACATTTGTGGCAATTCAAAATTTCTCATTTAACAAGCAGGGGAGGCACATTATTCTGGTCGCACACTGCTGTGGGACACCGCCTTGTTCTGCACCCGAGCAAATCAGACATCTTGGTTGTGTTGACAGCTTTAGGGTGTTTGGCTCCAATAACAACAAAACCCTGTTATGTTGTTATACGAGTATCACTTACTCATATCTGCTGCTCATACCACAAATGCATTTCCTTATGAATACTTTTAAAAGGAAATAGATAGCCATTAGATGTATTGCCAGTTAGCATCATTACGACAAAGCAAAGCAAAACACGAAGATCATGGACATTTTTCATTTACTCTTTGCAATTGATTTAGTTAATTTTTTTTCAACCGGTGGCACAATAACACGTCCAGCTCTGAAATTTCAGAGCCATCGCTCCAAAACGAGTAAAGACAGCAACAATGAAGCCACTGCCTAGCTTTAGTTAAAGGACTTTAGTTAAATCTCTGACATCTGAAATTGAAGCAATATTGTTCCGGTTCATCCGAACAAACTAAAACCAAACAATGTACCTCACCTGCACAAGAGCCACTCCGGCCATCAGGATCAGCAAGGAGAGCCACTGGTAGACCCCCAGCCTGCGGCCAAGCATGGAGACAGAGAACAGGGCCGTGGTCAGGATCTTCAGCTGGTACGTCACCTGAGGTTAAAAAAAAAAAAAAAAAAAAGAAAGAGGGAAATGTTGTTAATCTAAAAGCACAGATTCGTCAGTCACTCCCATGGTCCTCTGGGCGTACCTGATATGTGGCGGCGTCCAGGTTGGACAGCGCGACGTACAGCAGGTTGTTCTGCAGCGTGTAGATCCCCGAAGGGATGGCCAGCTTCAGCGTCTCCACAGGTTTATGGAGGATTTCCTGACGCAGGATACTGTTCAGAGCTCGCATGCTGTAACCTGCAGCAGAGCAGGGAGAGCCATTAAAATGTCTTTATGCGGGGATAGAGCAAAAGAGGCAAGTGGAGTTTGTTTGCCCTCGCATGAGTGCAGCAACAACGAAAGCACAGCTTGGTGAAGCCTGAGTCTTTCCTTTTCAAATTGTTTTTAATTGTTCGTGGACGCCCAGGTTAAACTTGGTGTATGTTTGGTCTAAAAGTTAAAAGGTTTCGAAGCTTATTAAAAGTCTTAACCTGATTCAGACAAGAAAGCTGGGAACGAGCTAAGCTCAGACTAGGGAGCTCTCGATCGCCGACAGCGTCTTCATCAGATGAGCTCCCCAAGTCACACATGTTGCTATACGCAAACATCGACCATGCAGACCTGCATTATTTTATTCTGTTTTCTGTGTTGTGATGGAAACTGAGTTCACTTCAAATCGGGGACTGAAGCAGCTCTGGTCGGAGGTTATGATTCATGCTTAATGGTTGACATTTTCTTTTTTATGCAAAACAAAAACTTAATTTTTAGTGACATCTAGAAACCGTCTGGTTGTCGGCGCGAAGACCGCACGTCTCCCATGTTAAAGTTGCATCATAATTACCGTTACTCTCTCATATTTTGCATTTTCAAGTCTTCAACAAACAAAAATATACATATTTTCCAAACATTGTCATTACCAAAATGTCACCAGTTCAAAAAGGATTCAGTGCAAAAAACACAAAAAATATTAGACCAAAAGTATTTCTAGAGCAAATATACACTTGAAACAAGACAAAACCAACTTACAGGAAATATGAGCTTGATTTAAGTGAGTAATTCCTTAATACTGATGAAAAAGTTTTGTGTTTTTACAAACAGGCAGTTTAGAAATTATGATGAGTTAGTATGAGAGGACCTGGATTAAAATCTGCCTAGGGCCCCAAAAAGGCTGAGTGACGATGACTGATGTCAGAACAGGTTCCAGTAACACCAGGTCGATATGGTCCCCAAATCAAGGACTATGTAGGACCCTAAACATCCTGGGATCGGCCCTGGAAGGACCAGTACTTCTATGCTGGTGGAGCCCTCCGAACACCCCACTCACTGTGCTCCTTGAAAACCAGCACCACACAGGCGAGGATCTTCATGACCTCGGCCACCACCACGGCCGAGGACGCCAGGTACCGCGGGCCCTCGGCCTGGAGGGTGCGGGAGTACCGCATCGTGAGCACCAGCGAGGTGGTCTGGAATACCAGCACGCCCAGGGAGAGGTACTTTAGCCGGGCTGAAGCCATGGTGGGAACCTGAGGAAAAACCGGACAGTCAGTCTGACGTGGAGGACGACGTGGAACCAGAGACAGGTGAGCCAGCAGACAGGTGAGTTCACCTTTTCCTTTACCGTCAGCCCGTCAGGTTCCCCTCAGCATGAAGTGGATTCCTCTCCTTGAAGTTGTTACCTCAGCTCAGTTCGGATTGTCTCTCTGAGGCAGACAGAGGGACAGTGGAGGATAATCCCAGCTGTCAAAACAGCAGCTCCTCTCCCGTCCGTCCCGTTAAGTCCGGTGAATCTCCTCCCGGCTCTCCGCACCGACCGTCGGGAAGCTCCGAGCCATTACGGTTCAACCACGCTTCAGAAGAGACGCGCACAAACCGCAGCAAAGCACTTTACTGGAGGAATCTCATGCCTCTGAAGGTCCTGGATCACTTCCTTGTTCACATCTCTTCCTTGTTTTTTTTTATTTCCCCCTTAACGGCTGAATATTGCGCCACCTGCTGGTTCGAGTCTAAATGTGTGGACGAATAATCCGTAAGGTGGGTTTATTTAGGAAATACTAACACACACTATTTGTAAAATTAAATCTAAATGATTAAAATTAAATTTCACACAGTGAAATTACAGACGGAGCTAATTCTTCACAAAGACAAAAAGAAACAAAAATTGTCTAAGTTTAAGGAGCAAATTTGTAAGTTAAGGAGGAATTCACAGTTTAAAATGTGCAAATTCAGACCTACTAGAAAAAAGTATTGTGTATCAGTAAGTGGAGTCATACCGTGGAATAATTTCAATATTGAACTAGACAATGTCCAAAAATAATTGTCATATAAACATATGATTATTGGCGGATATAATATAACATTGCTATTCAGTTATTGTTGGTGTTTTTGTTGTTAATACTAGTTTTTTTGTGCAATTTAAATAAATACTGTTTGTCCATCTAGTTTTGTAAATGAAATTAAACAAATACTATGTTGGTAGGTGTATGGATTGTGCATGTAAGATTATATAGGTGGATAAGGAGTGGGAATATTGTTAAATTTATTCCACCCGCTCCCTTGAAAACGTAAAAATAATTTTAATCGTGCTGAATTTTTGTACATATTGAAAAAAAATAAACAAATAAATAAGATTAGGGAATTGAGATTTAATGACATAAAGTAATATGCAATATTTATTTCCCTTTTGATTCCATATGACTCTACTTATTTATTTTTGATCTACAGGAAAAGCTTATTTTTATTTAGTCATAGTATCAAGAACACACTATGTATCTAATATACTATTTAATACACAAACGGACTCTATTCAACTTCTGAAGGGAACTGGATGTTTTAGGAGCTTCAGAGAAAAGTAAATGCAGTTGAAACCAGAAGTTTACATACACTTTTACATACCTAAGTCTCTGACTAAGTCTTTCTCTCATTATCTATTTTCCCCTGTGCACATTTCTTTTTTTTTCTGTTCTTTTCAGACCCAGGAGAAATATTATATGAGACAAAGACAAGCTAAGGTAAATCTGAAAACTGCTTCGCATTGAAAACGTTTTCAAGCACAAACAGACTCTATATGGACATCATGAAACCTTGTTTCAGGGTTTTTTTTGTAGTTATTTCAATGTGAACTTACTGGTGAACTTTGGATTATTGTCCTGCTGCATTACCCAAGTTTGTTTGAGCTTAAGGTCATGAACGGACGGCCAGATGTCTCCTCCTGGATTTTCTGCCAGAGAACAGAACTCACGGTTTCCCCAGGTTCTGAACCAGTTGTGTTCTGGTGCAGAGCAGCAGCACCAGAACATCACAATACCACCATCATGTTGTTTTTCTCCTGAAACATCAGGAACATCTAGTTTTACTCCAGATGTAACAAGACGCGTACTTTCCTAAAAGTTTCACTTTTGTGTCACTAGTGCACAGAATATTTTCTCAAACAGGGCTTTACATTCTTCTTGCCCAGCAGATTTTCACCCTGGAATTCTCCCATTTTTTTTGCCCTGTCTCTTTCTTACTGTTGAAACATGAACTCTGACCTCAGCTGACGGACGGCCTTTTGTGCTTTAGATGTTTTTTTTTAATGAACTTTCTGCATGAGTCATTAAGGCGCTCCTGCAGTAATTCTTTTTCTCCATTTGTACGTGATTGCTTTCACTCAGTCTCAATTCAACATTACAACCTTTTTTTTTTTTGACTCTAATAAAGAAATGTTTTTAACAAGTTCAAATTCAATTCAAAAACACATCATGTTAGCATGTTGTGTTGCTTTTTGAGACCTTTTAGCCTACTTCATGTTTTCAGACAAGTTCCACATTATTCAAGTCTTTCAGGTTCTACAGGTGTGACAGTAATCAGGTCTGATCTCAGCCAATGATATTAAACAAAAGCTTTCTCAAAATGGTGCTTAATCACAGTTCTTGATTAAACAAGGCGTAAGGTGAGTGATGCTTTTTTTCCCCTCAATAAATGAGTTGGTCATCTGGAACCTGTCTTAGTATTTTATTATGTTTGTTTGATGATGTGAGCCATTTAAGTGACGTCACACGTTTAGGGAACAAAAGCAAAATATATACTTTATAGTTATGCACTACTTTGTGTTGGTGTGTCACATAAAATCCCAATAAAAGTGGAAACGTGAGTACTTTTGCGGTAGGCTATAGAATATACCAGCTTAGATGAGAAAAATGGGCAAACATGCAGAGAGGTCTATGAAGATCAGGGCTTTATTTAAGTAAACACATTTGGTTTATTATTGTTTTTTTTTTGTTTTTTTTCTGAACAGATTACCTCCTGAATCGACGTTGGTTCTACCTTTAACAAACATGGTGACAACTACTTCATACTGCATGGATAACATAGGCTATTTGGTTAACATAAAAAAGAATGGTAAACATACAAAAAAAAAAAAGATTTTATATACAGAACACAGACAGTCTTGAATAGGTACCAGATGATTATGACTATGAAAAATACAGACTGACATCACATCGTACAGTACATGGCTTTGTGAAACTAAAGAGACTGTGTGTACAGGAACGAAGGCAAAGGTCAGGAATATTGATGAGCTCGACCTCACTCACGGCGATTCAACGTTTCAGCTGGTGCGGGATGCAAGCGCTCCGTCTCTTACCATTGAGCAGATGCAAAACTTTTACAAGCAACAAATATATGTACACAGTGAGCATTTTTTGGCTTAACAAAACACAATTTGGTCTCCCACTCCTTTTTGAAAATAATCAACGATTTTATGATTGTCTGTGATTACAGAGCAGAAACTCACCATCCGCTTTGAGACAAAAAACAACAACAACAACAACAAAAAACCCATCTTTTACTGCTTGTGGGCAGACTTGGTTATGAATCATGACAAACGTTGATTGTAGATAAACAAATCTTATACAATTTTGGAAGACAACTGCTTAGAGGCAGTTTAACGGTAAAAACATACACCTTTGTAACTTTCAAAATCATTTAGGAAGTGCAGATATTTATATAAAAAACAGGCACTTTAAGAAGGCAACAACACCACATTTAGCTCAACTAAAACAAGCAGAAATTGCTTTAAGTGTATGTACATTTCTTCTTACAGAATAATAACAATGGAGACGGCAACGACGGACAAAACCAACACAAACGGCTTTAAAACAACAGAATGAATCCCTCCGATACGTCTTAAGAGTGAAAACGGACAAAACATAAATATCTCAACACCTGTTTTTGACTGTAAATCCCCATTTAAAGAACGTCCTGACATAATCGATGTACTGAACAGACAGAAAATGTAAAACCGTGATACAACAAAAGCTAAAAACCTAGCCATTGGCACAATAAACAGGAATAAAAAAAAAACACCACCAACAAAAAAGAGGAACCAACAAGCAGGTTTTTTTTTTTTTTTAGTTAATGAAAGCATCAGCTGATTGAGACTCGTTAAATTAAAACATTTAGAGTGAACGGTGTCAACCAGAAGTTAGTATCAGCAAGTTTATAACACTGAAGAACATGTAAAGGTAGCATCTAGTGAACAGATTTAACAGACTTTTTAAGAATAGAGATAGAGTGTCAGTGTGGAGGATTTCTGATGAACAGTCTCCTTTTTCTGTTAGTTAAGCAAGAAGAGCTGAACTTCTTCTGGTCGATAGTTTTTCTTCGCGATCCCTCGGGAATTGCAGAACCAGTTCGTGATGCACCTGGATGCCGTAGCAGTGGTTATTATTGTGCAAATTTGGTTCCAAATGAAAAGGAAGAAGTCTTGGCTGATGAAGGTAAATATATGGAAAAGTTTTTAGAGCCAAGCTTCTGCTCCAGAGGATGTGATTTTAGCGGAAAGTACCAAATTACGCTATACAAACTATATACTGTTGCCTTAGTTGGAAACAGAAGGGGAGGTGGGTGACTAGGATTTTAGAGGACAGAGAGTGTACGAGAAAGGGACTGTGTGTGTGTTTATGTGTTGAACCAAAGAGTCAGTCTGTTTCTGCTCTCCTCTGGCGCCTTCATGCGAACACCTGCATGTTTCCAAGCTGAGGTTGCTGCGCGGGCGGCTGCATCTGCTGCGACGGCGGCTGCATCTGCGCCTGCTCTGGAATGTGTGTGTGGCGTGACGATGGCAGTGCGTGGTGGGAGTTCCCCAGCGGGGTGGGGCTGGTGGTGACGTCGGACCAGTCCGAGTTAGAGTGCGGAGAGGAGGAGGACCAGGGATCCGGGGACTCGGGGGAGGGGGTGAGGTATGGATGCTCGTTCTGCGGGTGGGTGGAGCGGCCCGGGGTGGTGCCCTCTGACCCAGAGAGGAGATTGCTGTGCTGAGAGGGAGGGGTAGGGTATTTATCCACCGGGCTTTGCATGGGCGTATAGGGCGGCAGCGGTCGAGACTGGCCCTCCATCCCGTTGGAGTGGCTGATGTTGTGGGGATGCTGCAGGGTGTGGGAGGGGCCCTGCACCACGTTCATCTGGTCCGGGTAGATCATCCCCTGGCTGCAGTGGACGTGTCCCGGGACCGGCTGGGTGTGACACAGACTCTGGTTCTGGCCCTGGCTCTGGCTGACTTGTACCTGCCCCGATTGGGGCTGCTTCAGCATGGCCTGGCCCGTTCCCGTGGGAACCATCTGGAAGGTGACGATGGAGGGCAGCTGCTCCCTGATCATGGCGACGTTCATGGGGGTCATCATGGCGCCCTGGCCGTGGCTCATGCCGGCGTGCGCTCCTCTCATGGCGTGCGGGAGGAGACCAAACATGTGACCGTTGTAGCCGTGCTTGGCCACTCCCCCCCAGCCCTGCTGCTGCCCCAGCATGTGGCTGACCGGGGGCAGCATTGCTCTGGAGGTGGGACTGCTCAGGAGGGGAGGGGAGTTGGCGGTGTTGGAGCCTGCGGCGGAAACGTCGCCTGCGTAGGAGTGAGGCGACTCCAGGGAGTCGACAGGCGACATGGTGACCGAGCTCTCTGTAGGAAGTCCTCCTGCTGCCTTTACACCATTAGTGCTGCCTCCACCTGCACCTCCTCCACCTCCTCCACCCGCCGCAGCCAGACCCGGACCCTCTCCTCCAGCAGGTTTCTTCCTTCTCTTTACTTTCAAGTCTTTAAGCTCCTTGGGCCCCCCGCCGACGCCCCCGGCCTTCGCTCCAGCTCCTCTGCTTCTGCTCTTCTTGCCTTGGGGTCCGGGCCGCATGCCGATGAAGCCTCCACCGTTCGCCCCACACATCACAGAGTTTCCACCTCCACCCATGTGGTTGGCGCCGTTGTGTGGGCTGTGAACCAGGTTGTACTGGTCCAGCAGGCGGACTATGTCATGGTGCATGCGCTCTTGAGCCGTGTCGCGGGGCAGCCGGTCCAGGTGATCGGTGATGTCGCGGTTGGAGTAGTGATCGAGAAGAACTTGAGCCGCCTCAAAGCTGCCTTCTCGTGCTGCGAGGAACAAGGGGGTCTCCTCCTGAAACAAACAACGATGCAGCCTGTTAATTTATGTCAGGCTGCAATGATCCAACAGAAACACCCCTCAATATTTATACAGTAACAAATGTGTAGTAACAAGCGCATCACATGATGATAGATATATTCATCTGTCAGAAAAAACTGCAGGACAAACCAACACACACAAAATATAACTATAATAACAACAAACCTTATTGTCCTGCATGTCGCGGTTGGCTCCATTCTTCAGAAGCACAAGAGTAGCCTCCACATTGTTAACTGCAGCCGCCCAGTGCAAAGCAGATTTACCTAAACGTTGATAAAAAAATATATATAGTTTGTTAAATAGATGTTATTTTTTCAGATGATATTTAAAATCAGATCTCCATTTCTACTCTTTGCTTTTTAAAAAATCTGCCAAAATATCAACAATATGACTCAAAAAGGGGTGTAAATGACCACAATGTTTATAAAATGGCGTAATCCCTCTGCAGTCACATTTTGGTTGATGAACCTAACGTTGTAGCCCGCCCTGCTCACTTAGAGCAAGCATACCAACAACAACAACATTATCATTTGCTGTCTTACCGTGGTCGTCTACAGCGTTGATGTCAGCGTGGCAGTGGATCAGCTCTTCTACCATGCCCTCCACAGCGAGCCGTGCTGCCAGGATCAGCGGCGTCGTACCGTCGTTCATCCTGGCGTCCAGTTCTGTAGCGCGGTTCCGGATCAGAATCTGGAAAAACAAACATAACGATACGTGAAGAAAACAAACCTGGGGAAATTTGTCTTGGACTAAACAAAGCTGATACCATAATTAAAAACAACTACAATTAATAGCATGATACATTAAAAGGAGCTTGATAATTTCCATTCTGATGATTAATATTTTTTGAAGGGAAATTTTATTTTAAGAGACTTCATGATCCATTTTTTTCTGGTTTCAGTTGGTAGTTTTTATTTCCATTTTATTTTTTTATTTTTGGCTGTGTTTTACTTTGGATATATTCCATTTCCAGTGTTATGTGTTCCTTATAAAATTAGAGTTTGTTGGTCTTTGAGAGGGCGAACTTGCATTATTACACAATTATTATATATATTACTTGAAAATGGTCTCAAAACAACATTATCATTTATTGAAATAATTTCGGCGATAACTAATACATTTGTTATCGTGACAGGCCTAATGACTGTCTTGTACTGTCATTCTTCATTTTTGTTTTGACTTGCAAATACTTTTCCATATTACAGCCAAACACTGCAGTGTGTTTTATTGGGATATTTTGTGACAAGATCAGTGCATGCGTTTGTGTTGAGTCCCCTACTATATCTAGAGAATATAATTAAAATTCAGTGAAACAAATTTCCTTCAGATCTCACCTAATAAAGTATAAAGAGTTGCTCTCTCTCATCAATTCTGAAGCTCTAAATCCAGCTATTAGAGCAACTAACATAAACAGAATTTTGTGGTTGTAGCGTCACAAAATCTAAAAAGGTGTTTGGGTTTTTCCAGGACTTCTCGTCCCTCTGGTCAGGAAGCTGATTTACCTGAAAGACTCCTTGCGCGTCGGCTGCCACGGCGGCGTGAAGCGGGGTTCTGCCCATGTTGTCATGAGCGTTGGGATCCGCTCCGGCGTCCAGCAGTCTCTTGGCGGCGTCGGCCCGGGCGTAGCGGGCGGCCAGGTGGAGAGCGGTTTCCCCTGTGCGGTCGGTCTGAGCCATCAGATTTGCGCCCTGAGCGATCAGATCGGAAATGACACTTGGTCCCGGTTCGTCTCCTCCGCTCTCGTCTTCCTCGTCTGCATGCAGGCTGCAGTCCGGACCTCCACCGTTACGCAGGGACGCCACCATCAGAGGGGTGAAGCCATCTGAGTGAGGAAAGGGAAAATTAAGAACTAAATACACTTCCTCATACTTCATCTTGTAAAATGATAGAAAAAGCGGCGTCTCACCAGGTCCTTTGACATTAACATCCAGACAGTCAGCATCTAAGTCAGCCTGGGGAGGAGTGAGAGTGATGTCTGCAGCTTTGTGATGCTGCAGGGTCCACTCTCTACGGTCGATACCTCCATCCATTGGGATGGAAAGCAGAGGCTTGTCTTCAGTCTGGGGAAAAAAAAAATAAAAAGCTTGAAAAAAAAAAAAAACCCCACACCTTAACCATCGACGAACTGTTACGTAAGAGTTATCATCCACATACTCTTGGCTTTTTGGATGGAGTTTCATCATCGAGCCATCTCTGACTCTGACCTCCATCAACCATGCTTCCATTATGGGTCTTGAAATTCCTAACACAAGATGAAAACATATTTTATAATGTAATGAAATGAATCACAAGTTTCTTATATGTTGGGTTTCACTTGTAGCTGATGTGAACATTGACTCACTTCATGTCAAAGTCGTCCTGTCCAACAGGCTCTCTCCTCTTGTCATTCTTGGTGGCCAGGAAGCCATCGGGGAGCCACAGAACTCCATGTTTATGTTTCTTCTTGGCTGCCAGCATCCCCAGCACCAGAATCAGCAGAACGATAAAAGCGGCAACTCCAATCAGGTACGGATATATAGAGGGGGACTCCTCTGTTGGAGCACCTGTTTTTAAGAGGAAGGTGGATATGGTTGTAATTTTTAATCATGGATTTCAGGAGAATTAGATATGATGTAGTGACGTAAAAACAGATTTCAGGAAAAGTGTTGTTTGTCAAAAGAGAAACTGTTCAATCATGTTGCAGGTGTGTGATGGTAGATCTACTTACTCTTAACAGACACCAGTGGGTAAGGCAGGTCGGCCTTGATGTGAGCCGCTGCGATAAAGGAGGCGGCCGTAGACGTGTTGGAGAAGCAGTTGGAGGTGGAGCTCTTGGAGCATTCACGGTTATCGATGTCCAGGTGCACCAAAGAGCTGCGTCGACAAAGGTCAAAACACCAAACTAGTTAGCAATAAAATATCAGCTGATTATTTTAACCCATTGATTAGGGAACTACAAAGTTCTTACACACACTGTCATGTAAAAGTTCACCAGTTTTCCAGACTGAACTTTTCACAGTGAGGAAGTAAGGACACAGGAAAACATAGTGGAAAGAGGACATAAGTAAGGATACAAAGAAGGGAGGAAAAATACAAGGACAGATGATAACATTTACACAATGGGAGAAGAAATTATGGGAAAAAAACATATTTCTCCAAAGTAGTTTTTTTTCTTTTCTTATTTAACCAGACATTTGTACTGAAAAAAAAAACTCTGTATTTTTCCGTTATTGCCAGACTGAGCAGAAACCATTTCCCATTACAAGCCACTCTTACCCAATAACCTCTCTGGCCAGCTCCCGCTTGCTTCTGCTTTTGTCAGTCTGTCTCTGTTCTCCATAGTAAGGGTACACCATCGGCTCCTTGTTCTCGTCCAGCCTCACCCGCACATTGGTGTGGAGCAGGGCTCCCAGGGAGCGCAGGAAACCCCTCAGATCTCCCAGCAGCTCCTCTGGCTGCAGTAGGACCACAATAACCAGCGTGCCGGCTGCCAAATCAGCCGGTACGTCGTTAGAGCAGTCCAGTCCGTCCCATCCACAGGCCTCTGTGTAGCAGCTCTGGTCACAGATACCATTTCCAAAATGGTCTTTGCAGTACATGTCATACCTTAAAAACACAGGGAATGTTTTTTTTTAAATTGCTTTAAGTAATTTTGGTGCTTTTTATAGATCATCAAGAGAACAAGGAGGAGAGTGACGTACTTGCATGGGCTTGTGTGGACCTCCATGCATTCAAAGCTGTCAAAGAGACAGCCAGGGTTGTCACACTCCTTGTCACACTGTCCGTTCTTAAAGAGATCCCAGCAGGCGACCGTGGCTGTGCAGTTGGCCCACGGCTGCGGCCAGTTGAGCGAGCAGTCGCCTCCATCCCACTGGCATTCATGGTTGTTGCACTGCTCGTCACACACGTTATCTCCTAGTCGTAACTCACACTGCGCATAAGGGCATCTCGGAGGCCTAAGCTCACGTATTTTGTTCTCACAGAATCGTCCGACGAAGCCGTCGCGACACTGGCAGCTGTGCTGAAACGGGTTGGACGGGTCTTTGACACAGGTTCCTCCGTTCTGGCAGGCAACTGAGCACATCTGCTCCTTCTCACAGTGTGACCCGCTGAAGCCCGGCTGGCACTGGCAATACAGTTGTCCTACTGGTGACTTCATGCAGCGGCCGCCGTTTTGGCAGCTCAGTCTTGCACAGTTGAAATCCTCTATTTCACCACAGCTGAATCCAGAAAAGCCCTGTGAAACACAGTGTTACCGCTGAGTTATTACACTGATATTTCATAGGCTCATAAAGCACCAGATAAGCTTGTAGATTATTTTCCATTATTTCTAGTTGGTCCCACAAATGAGATTCTACTTTACCTGAGCCATGGTTTAGCCCTCTGAAGCAAGCATGAAAACATAGAGGCAGCAAGAAGTTAGGGTAGACAAACAAAAGCGGTTAGTAAAGAGAGAGAGAATAGCAGCAAAAGAAAAGAAAACGGCTGGCAGCATCGTCACCTTTAGCCTGAACTCATGATACACAAACAGAAAGTAGTAGTGTTGATAAGGCTGAAACGATTATTCAGACTAATGGTGATGAATCGATTACTGAAATATTCATCAATTAAATTAATAAAAGATTAATCATTAACTGAAGCATATAGACTCTAAAAAGGCCATCTGCTAAAAGAACACACTTAAAGCAAAAATTAAGTCAAAACTGTCCAAGAATGTATACATTTTGCAACTATCATAAATATACATTTGCCTGTAAATATGTTCTACCCAAAACTCCTCAAGTGACGTAGATTTAGCTTCATCTGGTTCGAATTTTGTTCAACAAATCTATTACATACTTTTTGTAATCCAACTATGATCACCAGTAATCAACAGATCAGCTCTACGCTGTATCAAAAAGACTTGAGCTTCTCACATGCTGACATTTTAGGCAGTCAAAATTGTTTAATAGCATGTTTAATATATTTCTAATATTGTACATAAAAGGCTTAAGTGGTTAAATGAAAAATCTGCAGAATATGCACATTTTTTATCCAATGACTCGTAGAATAATCGTAGAATAATCGATTACTAAAATAATCAGTTGCAGCCCTAAATGTTACATGGAGGCAGGGATCCTTTGATGAGGAGTAAACAGTGGTTAGCAATAATTATTTAAAGTTAAAAGAGCATTTTTCTCTTGCCACCATAAATATTTTATAGACAAAGCAAGCTAAAATGCACCAGCGCAAACCTGTAAGTACACAGTAAAGATACTTATTTTAAATTAGTTATATACTAGATTTTAATACGTAATTTTTAGTATTCATACAGAAATACTATGAAAATAATAAAAAACCTTTTTGGTTTCTTAAAATACAAGACTTTGAATTGCATTCAGTTCATAATTTGAATGTTGGATATCTTAAAAATTAAACATAGCTGCATGCCATTAAATACATTTAATAAGTTAGTTTACGAGAACAAAAAAATTTTAATATTTTATCGGACAATGATGGAAATAAAAGCAAAATTAAGAATGACTTACAGGGGGACAAGTGCACATGTAGCCATGTACTGAGCTCATGTTCATGGTGCAGACGCCGCCGTTACGGCACGGCTTCGACACACACAGATCCACCATGGATTCACAATGGCGACCTAAAGGAACCAGGAGGGGAGAAACAGACCCGCGAGAAGGTTAAGAAATAATCCGCAACAAAAGGCAGAAAGATCAATAGGGTCTTGCGTGACGCTGTCACACCAACAACAGAAAATCGCTCTACTTGCGTGCCACCAGTTTGAGCAGGTAAGATACACGTACCTGTGTATCCGAGGCGACAGAGACACTGATAGTCATTGACCAGCTCGATGCAGTCGAGGCTGCCAGCAGCACTGCAGGGTCCAGACTGGCATTCGTTGACGTCGCCCTCGCAGTGTTCCCCAACGAACCCTGGAGGACAGGAGCAGGTGTAGCGGCCCACGCCGTCGACACACTGTCCTCCGTTTCTGCAGCGCGGCTCAGAGGAGCCTGGGCTGGGGGCGCAGTCATCCTCGTTCACCTCGCACTGGACTCCTGCAGAACAGCAAAAAGATCTTACTTCACGCATGCACCAAGTGAAGCAAATCTTTCAGGGAGGATTTTACACAAACTTCACGCCATCTGTACAGCCAAAATGTAAAAGTCAAAGCTCCAGACACCAGCAGAGGGTGGTGTGTTTGAACTTTTCTTCCATCACATTCAAACAGAGGAAATGCAATGACTACATTTAAGATAAAAAAAAAAAAACATCCTAACCATATTAGTTGTAAGATAACTTATAAAGACATGAGGCTTTCAAAAAAACAGAAAGCTGAACCAGATCTTTACGTACACTGTATTAATAGAAACAAAGTTTCTTTTTTCCACTGTCTGACATTAAATCGGGCTAAATTTCTCATGTTTTAGGTCAATTAAGATTACCAAAATTATTTCCATTTATTAAACGGAATAGTAATGAGTGCAATATTTTATTTGTTTTTATTTTATTTTATTTACTTTAATTTTTCAAATTCACAATTTTAGAAAACAAACTTTCAAATTTCGATTAAAGTTTGTAAAAACAGTCAGAGAACAATACTTTCATGTTCTAATGAGACTAAAACTAAAGTGTTTGGAAAAGATCTTTTTTAGCCTGAGAAATGTATGAAACCTTCTGAGTTAAAAAAAAAAAACAACAAACAACACAATTCTCCTGCTCTTTATTCTGGGATTAAGCAAAAATAAATAATTTAGCTAATCCGAACAGACCTAAAACAATTTAGGGGTTTAGACCTACCGTGCGTTCCAGGTGGGCAGATGCATGTAAAGCGGTTGATGAGGTTGATACATCTTCCTCCGTTGAGGCAGGGCTTAGAGTGACATTCGTCAACGTCATACTCACAGTTCACTCCTTGGAAGCCTGGTTTACACTGGATACAATGAAATGAGATTTATTTTTTTGTTCTTTTTCACCCAACGACCACTTTCAGAGACGTGCAGAGAAAAAAAACAACAACAAAAAAGAGGAATGTACTCACTACACATTCGTATGTGCCCTGATAATCCTTGCATGTAGCGCCATTTCTACAGGGATTCGACTGGCACTCGTCCACCATCTCCTCACAGTAGCTGCCAGTGTATCCTGACTGGCACTTGCACTGATGGGAGTTCCCCACGTTAACACAGTGACCCGCATTCTTACATACACGTTCCACTACCAAACCTGCAGTGATGTAGACAAGGACCAAAATGTTTAGAATGAAACTTAGGACAACGATATTGAGCAGAAACATCAGATTTATATTTTGATAGAAAACGGGTAGTTTGCAGATAAAACAGTTGTTTATGCGTGACACTGGCATAAATTGCCAATTGCTTTGAAACTGAAATAATCCCTCCCTCACCACTCCTGGCAGCATAGTCCTGACAGGACATGTTGGGGACATCGCAGTAAAGTCCTGTCCACCCCATCTGACAGCGGCAGGTCCAGGATGTAGCTGTCTGAGAGCAGGTGCCACCGTTCTTACATTTCACCTGGTTGCACAAGTTTACATAGTTCTGCAGAAGAAGAAGAAGAAAAAAAACATAATAAAAAGTCGTTTAAATGTAAAGATGACAGCACAAGGTAAAACAAAAAATACCCACAGACATCGAATATTTTGGAACAAACTAATCATCCCTTTATAACTGAAAAAATATCAGCTGATTCATCATCCAAACAAAAACTGAATATTTCTTATAGTACACCCTAACCATCACTGCAATATTTTAAATTCAACAAAACATTAAATTTCTTTTGTTATTCTCAGTACTGAAGCTAAAGTTTTCGCGGCACCTCATTTTCAAACAAAGCACTTTACCTGACAGTTCTGTCCGCTGTATCCCACAGGACAGGTGCAGCGGTAAGTCCCCAGGCCGTCTGTGCAAGTGCCTCCGTTTTTACAGGGCTGAGAATCACATTCGTTGTGCTCAAACTCACAGAACGTTCCGTAAAAACCATGCCGGCAACGGCAGGAAAAGGTGTTAATGTCATCAATGCAAGTTCCGTTATTGAGGCAGGAGCTGGAGAGAAAAATAACAGGAAAGTAAAGTTTTCTTAAATATGAATTTGATGTACATTTGATGTCTGTTGAAGGATTAACAGCAGAATATTTCTTCTCTATCATAACATCCCTTTTGTATGGATAAAAAGTTGATCAACTGGCTCACCTCTCTGTGCATTCAAGAATGTTGTGTTGACACTGGATGCCATTGAAGCCAGGTCGGCACCTGCACACAAAGCTGTTCACGTAGTCGTGGCAGACGCCTCCGTTCCTGCAGGGCTCGCTGGCACACTCATTCACATCAGTCTCACAGCGATCCCCTTCAAAACCCGCGCGGCAATCACAGGAGAAACTCGCCACTTTGTCCACACACTGGCCTCCATTCAGGCACGGGTCTAGTCAGGGCAGAATTAAATTAATGGTGACATTTACCAGTAACATATGTGTGTATTTGATATGTATATTTCAGGCTGAAGTACTTTAAAAGACTAATTTGTTTAAAGCAGAACATTTTTTTAATGTCTAATATATATGTTACTGCAGACCATCGGGACTCAGGTGAGTGTTTTTAAAATGTGTCGCTGCTGGATAACAGGCATCATAATCAATGTGGCTGCCAATCATTGATCCATGATCATTATTTTGTTTCTGTTGTTTTCTTTTAAGTGAACAGATAAATTATAAATATGATTACATTAGACTAAATAGACTTAAAAGATAATTTTATTTTACACAATATTCTTAATTTTACATAAGTTTTGTCCCAATCTGACACTGTAGAAAAAAAAAAGATCAATCAGAATTAATGCTGCTCCTAATCACTCACCCATCTCCAGATCTAATAATTAAAAATATGCAAATACTTAAGGAAAACGGATTTATAGATTTTTATAGTATTGTTTTTCCTAAAAAGCAACGTTGTAGTACAGTAAACAAAGCATCCTTAAAAGGATTAAAACATTCACAAATATGATAGTTAATAAAAATGTGTTGTTTAGATTCACATAGTTTCGAAGGTCTGTTTAAAGTGACACAAATAACAATAAATAATGTTTGCAACACTTTTTTGGAATCCTAAATCTTTTGTCCTCTTTCTTAGAATTTAAATGTCATTTTTCATCTCATGTTTGTGAGGCTCTTGCTTCCCTTTTATCCACGCAACATTAAAAAAAAAAGAAAAGAAAAATTACCAGTACAAGTTTCATGTAGGTAAATGTGCAAATGAGGGGAACACATTAGCTTGAGTGAAACTCACTTGGCGAGCAGTCGTCTACGTTTATCTGACAGTTGTGTCCGCTGTATCCACGTTGACATTGACACACATAGCTTCCTGGGGTGTCAATGCAGCGGCCACCGTTCAGGCAGGGGTTCTTCATGCATTCGTTCACGTCTTCATTGCAGCGTTTTCCTATTTATATGAATAAACTCCCTTAGCAAAGCCAGCAGCATTTATGTTGTGCACCACGTCACATATCTGTCTCAGACAGGTACCTTGCCAGCCAGGTTGACATCGGCAGGTGTAAGAGGTGTAATCTTGAGACGGGAGGCAAACCCCTCCCCTTTCACATGGATGGGAGGCACAGGGAACCTGCTCCACCTCACAGTGTTTTCCTGTTGTGGCACAAAATATGTACAAACACTTTTCACACAATAATAAAGAAGCTCAAGCTGCGGCCATTTGCTTCTGACAGAGCTTGGATCGACATGGTGATGTAAATGTGACATTTCTAACCTGTGAATGGAGCATTACACTGACAAGTGTAACTGTTGATTCCATCTTTACAAATGCCGTGGTTCAGACATGGCCCTGATGCACACTCATCTACGTTCTTCTCACAGTTGACCCCTAACGAGGCGAGAAATAATTCTGCTCAGTTTTCGCATCTCCTTGAAGTCACCGTTTCAGAAGGATGCTTTCATCTAACGACTGCTTTATAAAGCCTTCACTGACTATCCTGAAATACACACTAGTTAATGGGAACATCATTCCCAGGATCCAGGGAAGTAATATTTGCCTAATGTATTCATAGCTCTACCTCTGAATCCTGGTTTACAATGACAGTTGTAGCCATTGAGCAGATCCTGGCAGATGGCCCCATTTAAGCATGGATTTGGCAGACACTCGTTCTTCTGCTGCTCACAGTGTTGCCCGACCCAACCGGGCTTACACTCACATCGGTACCTTGATGAGAGAAAAACCAATAATTCAGACTGTGAAGTCAGTTAAAGGCATCAGATGTCTGTTTCCTTAGTTATTAGCCTGATTACCATGTGTGAATATAAAGTCAGTTTAATGTAAAAATGCAAACTTGTGGAAAATATTGAAAGTTTAAGAAACAAATTGCTATTTACATTTGAATCAATAACACAAAAAGGTACAATCAAAACATCTGATGGTAGCTAACAGACTATTCCTTTAGGTGGGACAGTCTCATTGTTCAAGTCTCTTTACCCTCGTCATGTCCACAGTCAAGACATCCATGTCCTACATGTTTAATTTTAAGTCTTTCATTTAATGACAAATGATGATGAGATTCATTTGAAATTTATAAATATGTTTTTACAAGGTGTTTTTGTTTGCAAGAACAACCAACAAGTTCTAAAGTTCTAAAGCAGAACTTTAGAAAATGTCAGAAAATCAGTGTCTACATTGGTTTTTACAATAAATATTAACTAGAATAAAAAAATCAGACAGTAAATTGAGAATAAAATAAGCAACTTAATCCCTAGCAATAAAAAATGTCCAGATTACAGGTAAAGGTCATTTTATTTATATAGCACATTTTCAGCAACAAGGCAATACAAAGTGCTTTACAGGAATTAAAAGGAAATACAAACAAAATAACAAACCAAAGGAAAGAGCAAAAAAAGAAATTAAGTTAATGCTGATCTAAAGTAAATAAACTAGATAAACTAGATACTCCTATTGAGGCCCGATAGATAAGTTTAAGTATTCTCTGGACTTTCTAAGTATGCTCTAAATTTGTAAAAGTAATAAGTACGCCACACTCACTAAGCAATAATAAAAACTAAATGTTCCTGTTCTGGAAATTTTTTCTGGATTCTAAGTTCGTTCTAATTCCTTTTCTGGGTTGCAATAATAGGA
Source organism: Poecilia formosa (assembly GCF_000485575.1). Taxonomy (NCBI): domain Eukaryota; kingdom Metazoa; phylum Chordata; class Actinopteri; order Cyprinodontiformes; family Poeciliidae; genus Poecilia; species Poecilia formosa. The sequence goes on from NW_006800371.1 coordinate 411,353, forward strand.
GTCTCTGCATCTAAATAGTGAGTACTCTACAGTTTCTAAAATATAAGCTAAAGAGTGGCTAATAAACTAACTAGAGTCTCTGGTCTAATTTCTACAGGAGGACTATTCACCACTTAAATGACTTCAGAAGGCAACTGGATGCACTTGGATAAAATAACCTGAATCTGCCTCTTCATCTCAATGTGAGGAGAAGAGTCAATACATGTTCAGGCAGTTGTCATTAATATTTTAAAAAAGTTTATTTTAATTTATTCTTATTTCTGCTGGTAATCAATCATTACTTTCAGACATAATTTCCAAAGGGCAGATTTATCATGTGTAAAGGCAGAATATAACGCAACTATAACATTTACAACAAGCAGAAAGTAAATATTAATTTAGCGTACAACCAATGTTCCCACTGACATTGAAGCCCAGGAATCAGTGGTTTTGCCTACCCGTGTTGCTGCTCAATGCAATCTCCTTGAACACAAGGCTGGGAAGCACAGTGATCAGTTCCTGAAAGGCACAGCGGGCCGTAGGTCCCGGGGGGGCACAGGCACTGGAACCCATTCACTATGTCCACACAGGTTCCCCCACTCATGCACGGGTTTGAGTTACACTCGTTGATGTTGACGTCACACTGATCTCCTGTTGAAGAGTTTTTCAGGTGTACACCACATTGAAATGTTCATTAGCACACTCGGGACTAAAGCTAAATTGATCATTATTAGTGATATTACTCACTAAAGCACATACCTGTGTATCCAGGGGAACACACACATTTGTACTCATTGATGCCATCTTGGCACTCTCCGTGCTTACAAGGGTTGCTGGCACAGTCATTCTCATTGATCTCACAGTTCACACCTGAAGAGAAAAGCAATGTAAAGATGAGGACAGTTTAACTAATACATTACTGCTGTTACTGCAAAAGCTTCATGTTGATTGGCTGATGACCAACGCAAATAAAGGTTGGAGTTAGAGAAAACACTTAAAATCTGTGGAAACAGACTTTATCTAAGGTTACACCAGTAGGGGGCGTTGGACTCAAAGTAAAGCACATTTAGCAAGACCTTACGAAAGGAGAACTGAGACAGACTAAGTAGCACACAGGAATGTTGCAAGCACAACATAAGTGCTTAACATTATTAAAATGCTTACTAAAGGTGAAGTGAGAAATGGGATAGAGAAAGAAGGGGAAGGCACAGCAGAGGAGAGGAAGTGGAGCATAAAATCTAATAGGGTGACCTGACACTAGGCTTAGTGAAAACAGTACCACTTTTAAGGGTGGTACTGAACCCAATAATGCATACAGCTTTTACATTGGTGGCACTTGTTTCAAGCAACAGACATTTAGATTTCTAAACATCCAAAATGCACCACAAAGTTCTGAGTTCTCCAACAACAAATTGGAAACACATTTTCACAAAGTTAGCATTTAACAAAGTTCTCCATTAAACTGTTCAAGATAGAATGCATGAAGTGAATTTGTGCATGGGAGCTTTAAATGGAAAGAAAGATATTATATACTTAGTGGCAATAGGACTTTCATCAGTGTTTTCTATGCTTAAGGATTAATAATCCACTAAATTCTACTAGCTTATTTCTAACAAAGATGACTCAAAGCATCTAATTACAACTCTTACTACTATAAATATAATCAAGGATTTGGTGTGGATTTGGGTAAATAATGTTTAAAATACCTTCATTTTAACAAGAAAATGTGATACAATATTAACTACAAACTTTACTTAAATGCCAACTATAAAAAATTTAGAGCCATAAAAACTAACCAATACTTAAAGTATTAAACTTTAATCAATCAGAATATGCATTTCCATTGGTTTCCAAAGTATATAAGTAATTGAAAAAAAAAAAAACCCACACATTTCTCTGATAAACAATTAATAGTGAAAGTGCTCAGACAGATACCATGCATATTCACACTAATCCAACCATGTCTTCCCCTTTTTTGAAAACAGTGTATGTACACAAAATCACTTTTCATATATTCATATCTAAAATGTCTTCACTGAGGAAAAAGTGGAAGTCAAAATCAAATTCCTCATTTGTAGGCACCAACTTGGGGAATAAAGCGGATTCTGAATAAATAAAGATCGCTTTTTCTAACAGAAACAAGATATTCGGTAACTGTTCAAATGGGCCAATCACTTACCCGAGGTTCCTGATGGACAGTTACACTGGTATGCATCAACCAAGTCAATGCAGCGCCCTCGATTTTGGCACGGGTTGCTGAGGCACTCCTGGACCTGGATGTTGCAGATGGAGCCTGTGTAGCCAGGGTAGCACTCACAAGAGTAGGTGGCAATGCCATCCTTACACACACCGTGATGACAAGGTGGTGGATCGCAGTCATTGATGTTCTCCTCACAAAGCAGACCAGCGAAGCCTATGAAGAAAAGTTCTTGTTAAAGTGAAGACACAAGGAGTTAAAATAGTGTTTCAGCTGAAGCCAAACGTGGCATTCGCCTTCACCTTCTGCACATTCACAATCATATCCGTTGGGTCGATCGATACACTTGGCTCCATTCAAACAAGGCGTACTGGAGCACTCATCGATGTCTATTTGGCACATATCTCCGCTGAAACCTGAGGACATTTTATAGAAAAACAAGCTGAAGTAAGGAATGTACTAAGCAAATTCTAGAAGACTTGGATCTGTCAGAGAAATAGGTGAAAACGGGTTTGTGCCAAACTGACCTGCTGGGCACTGGCAAACAAAACGGCTGACCTGGTCCACACATTTACCCTGGTTCAGACAGGGAGAGCTCAAACACTCATTCACGTCAATCTCACAGTGAGTCCCCTCAAATCCTGTAGGTATTAGGGGAAGCAAAAAAAACAATAATTATGTGAGTGGATTTACATCAATCTGGCTCAAAAATAGGCACAAAAACAAACAAAACTCCTTTTTTTTATTACTTTTTCCTCAGTTCTGTTTTAAATGAACCATTCCACCTGCATCACTTTACTTTTCCAAACAAAATGAAAGTGGTTTCATTACATTTAATAATATAAGCAAGTTAAAAGTACTATCTTGGCAGACGTATGTTGTCTTGTTTTAAAGCATTTTCATATTTTTGCTTAGAAATCATCTAGATATTTCAAAACATATTTTGAAGTCTGTTGAAGTCAGACAGACCATGTTGCCGATTTTGTTGATTCCGATAAAATCAGCTTAGGACACTTTTATTCGGACAAAGCTTTTAGTTAAATGTTCTACTTCTTGTTTTTATCAGTTGTTCTTACTGTCATAAGCCCACATCGCAATCTCCATAAACACCTTGTGATTTTATCTATGAAAGGTGTAGCATAAATAAAGTTGCCTCGCTTTATTACTTACAAACAAAAACAAAGACTGACTACTTGAAAAAGCTTCATTTAAGGTTTCTTTTTGAATTTGTGTGGTCATTTTTCAGCTTCTTAATAAGTTACCAGGCATGCAGATGCAGGTGTATTCCCCGATGCGATCCAGACATGTGCCATCATTCAGGCAGGGGTTGGAGGCACATTCATTGACATCTTGTTCACACCGAGGCCCAGAGTAACCTTTGACACAGTTGCAAGTGAAGGAGCCGTCAGTGTTCACACACTGACCGCCATGCTCGCATGGGTTGGGACCTGTTAGTGAAAAAAAACAAAAAAAACAATTAAAAACACACACAAAAACCTAAGCTAAGCAGGAAAATATTTCCAGACGCTGTCTCACCAATGCTGCATTCATCTCTGTCTTTGTTGCAGGTGTTGCCTACATATCCCGGTGGACAATTACAGTTAAACATCCCAGTGATGGGGTTGGTGTCGCAATGTGAGCCCTCTCTGCAGGGGTTGCTGATGCAGGCGTCGTCTCTATGGCAGAGCAAACCTGACGAAAACAACATGATAGAAACATTTAGTAAAAATTGTCGATTCCCATGTGAAGGGAAAAAAAACAACAAAACTTTTGAAACGACTGCTGAAGCTCCTGCCTGTGCTTTCATGGGGCTTTTGCACAGAAACATCTGACATTATTTTTAAGGTCAAGCTCCAAAAAAATGAGCCATCAGTTAAGATCACAAAAATGTAAGTAAGCATACACTGCGTTATGTAATTTCTCTATTTGGCATGGGCTGGCTGCCAGTATCAAGCTTATCACACAAGGTTTTGTAGTGATGCATCTGCATCTCATCTGACTGAAACAAGGCTTATGACTTGATTGCAGAAGGACAAATTTGGAAAGAAAGACAGAGGCAGTCATGGTGTGAGAACTATAACCGTGCAATCACTCTAAAAGTCTGCTGAGCAACCGGCTGCATACTTGCTCAGCAAGTCTGCAGTCGTAGACTTGCTAGTTAGTATTAATAACTAGTATTATTAATACTAGTTATTAATAACTAGTGTTATTAATAACTAGTATTAATAATACTAGTTATTAATTATTAATAATTAATAACAAATAGATAGTAATTCATTATCTACTAGTTAATTAATTAGTAGATAACCCAGTCATTCAGACTGGGTTTTAGATAGAGTTTGGCTCCATAATTGTTCTGTTAAATGTATAGTATGTTGATTTATCTCTACTTTTAGGCTTTAGCTTCTGCGTTTTTGTTTTTATGCTTGTTACTATTGTAAAGCACGCTGTTGCTTTGGACCTGCGAAAGTTTCTACGTAAATAAAGTTTACGTACTTAGTTACTTAACTAATATTGCCTTCTCAAACTTCTGTTCCTCAATAAAGAGGGAACAGTAAAACAGAGCACAATATTTAATCATTTTGGTTAAGCCTAAATCAATAATAAAATATTAAATACATTTTAACTGTAGTAACATTTTAACTGTAATAACAAATATTTCACACTATTTTAGATGCAAGAGGAGAAATTATTTTCTGTTTTAAATGAAAGAATGAAGCTCATGTTATACATCATATAGAGATACTTTTGATATTTTTACAGGTCCATGCTTAATTTCAAAGCAGTGTCATCAGTTTTCTAAATTAATAACAATAACTTGATTTATTGGTTCCACTAAATAGACAGGAACACTATTTCAATAATATCTCCTAGAAAAAATAAGAAAAAAAATCAGTATCAAGTTGAAGTGACAGAAAAAGTATTTTTTTCACAGTCTTCTTAAAGTAAGCGCACCTGTCTTTCCTTGGGGACAGACACAGATAAAAGACGCAACACGGTCGATACAAGTGGAGCCCAGGCTGCATGCGGCTGTCGCGCAGTCATCGATGTTCTCCGAGCAGTCAGGGCCGCTCCAGCCGTTGACGCACACGCAGACGTAGCCGCCGATCAAGTTGCTACATGTACCACCATTCTGGCAAGTATTTGGCTGCAGCCGACACTCGTCCACATCCTCTGTGCAATGCTGACCTGTGGATGGGAAATGAACACAGAAGAAGACGTGTTAAAATAACACTCTGGGCACCAGCTTTCGTCATAACTGAGGTCGGTCGATTTCTGGTGAAACAGCATGACCCACTTCCAGAAGGAAGTCACTTTGGACAGAGATTGAAAATATATAATAATTTAACTTTCCCACAGTGTCCAGCTTTCTTTTAGATATTTATTCCTTTGATTGTGTTTCTGCAGGCTGGTTTTAAACTCATGACAGGCACTTAAAAACAGATTCAGATATATAAGTATATATATTTATTTTTTTTACCAACAGAGGACATATTTCATTCAGAATATCTTTATACAGATATTTTAAATTTCTAAAAATGTATAGTTTTAAATAAATATTTAAAGCCATGAGTCCAAAAGGACATGTCTAGTCACAGACACACCGATTTCTAGGAATGGGATTAATTTAATCCCAACTACAGACAAACATATGATTCTCTTACCAGTCCACTCTGGAGGACACTGACAGTTGTAGGTATTGACTCCATCTATGCATGTTCCGCCATTGGCACACTGATGGCCAGGACAGTCGTCAATGTTGTTCTCACAGTTAGTTCCATTAAAACCTGGAATCAAACAAATACAGAGACATCTGTCAAAATATGGCGCACATCGATTCAATGGTGTGTCCATGAAGACAAACAAACAACTGTTTTGAATATTGATATTAGAATAAAGTATGTCCTGGTATAAACAGTACAGGAGTGTGTTTGCTGTTTCCATAAGCTGAATGTAACAGACTGCTATGTGGCTAATACAACAAAGATCAAGATCAAACTGTTTGCACTGCAAACAGCACAGAGTAACAATTAAAAAATTCAACTGTGACTGTTAGTTTTTTACTTCCAATGTTTGCATCTCAATAAGAATGTGTTGGCAGGTGTGTTAGGATGCAAGCTTAATGGTCCTACCTGGAAGGCAGTGGCATGAGTAGGTGGTTTCAGACATCTGGTGGCAGGTGCCTCCGTTCAGACATGGCGAAGGCGAGCAAGGGATGTATGAACTCTCACAGTGGAGGCCCGTAAAGCCTGGCTTACAGCCACACCTGTAGCAAAAGCAGAGCTCACTTCACTCAATCAACTCCTTCAAACTCAGCATAATCTGTCTGCTGTTCCTTCAAGAAAAAACATGTGGAAGTAGCTACGTTTTTCACGTGATCACTGAAAACTCACTTGTAAGAGCCAGGGGTGTTGACACACTTGCCGTCATTCTGGCAGGGTGAGGGTGTGTCTGCACATTCATTTGTGTCGTTAAGGCAGCGCGGGCCTTGATAGCCAGGAATACAGGAACAGGTGTAGCTGCCACCAGGCAGAGAGCTGCACCTTCCTCCGTTGGCACACGGACTGGAGAGACAGCTGTCCTCATGCTCACAGCGTGGACCTGGGAATCAGGGGAACAAAGCGCTTAACGTCGGTGCTTTAGCTGTCCTTGGTCTCGTTAGAAAAAGTGACGCTTTGCAGATGTTGAGGGGTTAGACATCAAACCTGCATGCAGTTCCTCAGGCTTATGTATTTTCCAAGCACATAATGCTATTTTATGGCACAGTCACGTAATTATGTTACCTTCAGTTGTTTTAAAATGTGTCAAAGCAACACTTTAGTTATGTCTTTGATGAGGGGATAACATTATAAGATTATGTAAAGCTCAAAAAGTCGATTTTGCATAACACCTCTGCTCCCATTAAACTTATTTTCAAAGAGATAGATGGGAAAGCGCTGGCTACCTGAGTAAATAGCCCATTGTTAGACTTGTGCTGCTCTATAACAAGCAGAACACCAAAAAGTTGCAATTTTCTGTACAACAAACATGTTTATTTGAAAATGGCAACAAAAATTGGCTTGTATTTATTCCATATTGCCATATTGAGTTCTCCAATTTTGCTGGACAACTCCAAACAATCAATAAATGTTTATTGGCTATACTATTGTTAATTATTACAGCTGTAAATATATGTCATATTGTTACAGCAGTAGTGGGAGTAATTATTTTTTTGTTTGATGTGAAAGCTTTAAATGTCTTGTGGTACTTTTACGAAAGGCTGTCACAGAATCACCCGTGGCCCATGACTAATTTGTACCCATTCGTATGTTCTGGATTTCTCAGTAACTTTGTATTGAGGTAATAGGTGGGTGAAAGCGATGAAGATGGGCAAATTCTGAGAGTGTGTGCTTTGATGGGGCCTAACGCAAAAGAAAGTCAGATTTTTTCAGCCAGATATTAAGCCTAGCAATGACTCAACGGTGTGACACTAAAGGGGAAAAATGCAACAGATTAGGCAATCAGAGCAGTTTCAAAATGTTTGATGGAATTTCCTGAACTGAATCTTTGCTAATAAAGCCCTTTTTCACTTCATAAACTCCCTTCTTCTTCTGCCAAAAAAAAAAAAAAACACAGCTGAAACAATTTAGGGAAGTTATCCTTATGAAGAGAGCAATGCCGCTGTCAGCAAGTTAAAAACCATTAGCCCAGAATTAACTGCTTTAAAGCTCCAGAAGCAACAAAAACAAAAACAGACACCAGGGTTATCTTTCCTTGTATCAAATAATTCTGGGATGAAAGAGCTGATTAAACATCATCTCACCTGTCCATCCTCTGGTGCACTCGCACTTGTACTGGGCAAGGGACAGCAGGGTACAGACCCCCTTGTTGGCGCATGGGTTGTTTGGATAACACGTGGAGTTTTGGGGAGTTTGGCAGTGCTGTCCAGCGTAGCCGAGAGGACAGGTACAGATGGCGCTACCGGGAACAGGAACCCCAGCTGACATGGACACAGAACAGTTCCCCCCATTCAGGCAGTATCCTGGTTGACAAGGGTCCTTGTGCTGACAGTACTCTCCCAAAAAACCGGGAGCACACCTGTATACACAGAGAAAATAAACATAGAAATTATCGATCAAACGGACAAAATCACAAAGGAATTAAAGCTAACCAGTACTCAGTGCAGACAATGCAACAATGAATTGAAGAAGCA